>NC_091950.1:93355059-93655059 GCF_031021105.1 Erythrolamprus reginae | reverse complement strand
AAAGATCAAGGAATAAGACAAATCTTTTCCATAGAATTGCATGGAGTCTACACGTTTATGAAATCCCCAGGAGTTAGGTTGCTGAATGGAAATTTTATTTTTTGTTGCTTAAATAACCTACTTCAAATTTCAACTGTATATTTAACACTTCCCATTACACCCCTGTCATGAGTTATAAAAATGTGCACTCTCAAAATAAATTAATTGGAGAACAAATTATAAAGAAGTCAAAGATTTGTTCAGAAGGACAAAAATTGCATCAGGAGAAAATCTTTCTTTCCTCTTCATACCTCCAGTTTTTTGGTTGATCTATCTATCTATCTATCTATCTATCTATCTATCTATCTATCTATCTATCTATCTATCTATCTATCTATCTATCTATCTATCTATCTACCTACCTACCTACCTAAATTCATTCATTCATTCATTCATTTATTTATTTATATGCCACCCAACTCCTAAGGACTCTGGGGGTTTTGCACCCCTATCCTTTATCCAAGATAAAGGATAAGAGTGCAAAAGCTGACCTGTTAATGCCAATCCAATTCAAAAAAGTGAATAAATAGTATTTGTAGTAACAAGACTTTCTTCCTTGGCTAAAATATCCGCAGGGGGTTTGCTTGTAAGGTAACATAAACAAACACCTGCTTCTTCAGGGAAAGATTATGACAAACCTGGGCAACATATCCACGCATAAAGTCATCAAACTGCTCCCAAAGATACATCTTTTTATTTGCAATGACTTTACTAGCTGCCTTCCCAAAACAGTGGGGACCTATTATCATGCTGCAACAAGCAGAAAGTGCGGCTCAGATGACAGGTTGACTATGGAGAAGAGGAAAGATCTTTATGAATGTATATTGCAGATTTCATCTCCTGCTCTTCCCACTGGGAAATTTTGTGTGGCTTGAAGTCTTAATAATATATATGTATACAGAATTATGTACTTGCAAACTTTCTGTTCCTAGTGTAGATGGAATGACTGTAAGCTACTTTTAGGAGTACTTTTCTACTACCATTGTTCCCATTCTGCAGTTCCTTATATAAGTCCTTTTGAAAACGATCACTGCTAGATCACACTTTTATTGATCTCAAAACATGAGAACAAACAAGGAACCATGAGCCAATCGTTGCTCACTATCCAGGAAACAAATACTGTAGGGGGATGTAAAACAATTAAAATAGATAAATAAGTAATTAACCAACTAGCCAACCACATCATGAACATGCTGGAAGAACAAAAATCTAATTCCTCTTTCTTGAAACAAACCATAAATAACTGCTTTGATAGAAACATAGAAACATAGAAGACTGACGGCAGAAAAAGACCTCATGGTCCATCTAGTCTGCCCTTATACTATTTCATGTATTTTATCTTAGGGTGGATATATGTTTATCCCAGGCATGTTTAAATTCAGTTACTGTGGATTTATCAACCACGTCTGCTGGAAGTTTGTTCCAAGGATCTACTACTCTTTCAGTAAAATAATATTTTCTCATGTTGCTTTTGATCTTTCCCCCAACTCACTTCAGATCGTGTCCCCTTGTTCTTGTGTTCACTTTCCTATTAAAAACACTTCCCTCCTGGACCTTAACATATTTAAACGTTTTGCTCATGTCCCCCCTTTTCCTTCTGTCCTCCAGACTATACAGATTGAGTTCATTAAGTCTTTCCTGATACGTTTTATGCTTAAGACCTTCCACCATTCTTGTATCCCGTCTTTGGACCTGTTCAATTTTGTCAATATCTTTTTGTAGGTGAGGTCTCCAGAACTGAACACAGTACTCCAAATGTGGTCTCAACAGCGCTCTATATAAGGGGATCACAATCTCCCTCTTCCTGCTTGTTATACCTCTAGCTATGCAGCCAAGCATCCTACTTGCTTTTCCTACCGCCCGACCACACTGCTCACCCATTTTGAGACTGTCAGAAATCACTACCCCTAAATCCTTCTCTTCTGAAGTTTTTGCTAACACAGAACTGCCAATGCAATACTCAGATTGAGGATTCCTTTTCCCCAAGTGCATTATTTTACATTTGGAAACATTAAACTGCAGTTTCCATTGCTTTGACCATTTATCTAGTACAGTAAAGCTAAATCATTTACCATATTACAGACCCCTCCAGGAATATCAACCCTATTGCACACTTTAGAGTCATCGGCAAATAGGCAAACCTTCCTTACCAAACCTTCCCCTATGTCACTCACAAACATATTAAAAAGAATAGGACCCGGAACAGACCCTAGTGGCACACCGCTTGTAACCAGTCTCTGCTCAGAATACTCACCATTAACAATAACTCTCTGGTGTCTATGCTTCAGCCAGCTGCAAATCCACTGAACTATACAGGGATTAAGTCCAATCTTCACTAACTTATCTATCAGCTCTTTATGTGGAACCATATCAAAGGCTTTGCTGAAGTCCAGATAGATACATCTGTGTAGTTCTCACAGGGTTTGTAATAGTTAATTAGCAATGTTAATATCAGAAATTTATTAGATAGGATCTTAAATATAAAATCATTCCACTTTAATAGTTTATAGTGTCTTCTAAAGATATCTAACTACACTAATGTAACTAAATGCCATACTATGTAGTGGCGGCTAAGAAGATATGAATTGTTTATTTTTAGGCTTTTTAAATTGTTTTTATATTGTTTTAAATCATTGTATGCCACCCAGAGTCTAGAAAGAGTTAGGCAGCTTATAAATCGAATGAATGAATGAATGAATGAATGAATGAAATAGGAACAGCTTTATATTAGCTCAACAAAGGTGGTGTGCGACCAAAACATTCTTAAGGCCCTAGCTTTATTGATGCAGTAAATTAACAGCCTGAGTTTAAAAAGAATAGTGTTATTTTTTTGCAGTTACAACTGATAGGAAGAAGCATTTTTCTGGTAAGATTAATATTCCTAGCAAACTTAACTAGATTGGCTATATGCAACATGGTTAATAGCAAAGTGTATGGTATACGGTGTGCAAAATGTATGGTGTACAAAGTTGGCTATCCATATAAAGCAGTATAGAAGTCTAAGTACTATTGCTATTAGACTCTGGCCCCTATGATTCAGAATGAAGTTTCATCCACTTAGCCCATAAAAACAGTGTCATCTCTTCATCTCCATGTAAAGAGATGGAAGAGTGCTTGGCTGCAGAGGGAAACATCTGGCCTAGACAGAGCAACAGCTGGTGTGCTGGAAATCAGGACTGAGACTGACAACTATGTTCAGATTTTTGCAATATTTAATGTCCCATGTCTATCACCAGAACAGCTGTCTGTCTAGCATTAGAACAACTTTCCATGGCCAGCCAACTTTGTACACCATACACTTTGCTATTAACCATGTTGCATATAGCCCATCTAGTAATGTTTGCTAGGAATATTAATCTTACCAGAAAACTGCTTCTTCCTATCAGTTGTAACCAGTGTTCCCTCTAATTTTTTGGGTGGGTGGGTGGAAAAGTATAGTGTCTGAACGGCAGTCCCTTCGGGACTGGGCGGCACAGAAATAATAAATAAATAAACAAACAAACAAACAAACAACCCTGTTTTGCTTCAGAGAATTTCAAAATAAAATACTGTACTGTGTGTCTATAACAGTGAGCTCACAATAGGGCAACTCTATCAATATCAAAATGCCACTTAAATAGTTGAGCTAGTTTCAAACTAGATTTTGATTTTCTTTCTCTCTTCCTTACTCCCATTCTTTTTCTTTCTCTTTTTCTTCCTCTCTTTTTTCTATCTGTTTCTCTCTCTTCCTCTCTTCCTCTCTCTCTCCTTCCCTCTCACTCTTTCCCTCTCGGCTTCTGGGCAGGTTTGGAAAACTCTGAGTTGATGATGATTTTTAAGTGAGCGATTGCTCACTGCTCAGCTTAGAGGGAACTATGGTTGTAACCCTCTCTAAGTGGTTTACAGAGTCAGCATGCATACCTTGGCAGCACCTTGTCCCCTGCACTAGCATTAAGGTCAATTGCATAATCGCCAAGGCAAGCTCCACATTTGGCAGATTAATGACCAACGTGTGGAACCGACATGGAATAAGCCTTGGTACAAAGCTCAAAATCTACCAAGCAGCAGTGCTAACTACCCTGTTGCATGCCTGTGAGACTTGGACTGCGTACAGGAGACATACTAGGCAACTGGACCACTTCCACATGACCTGCCTCCATAGAAGTCTGGGGATCCGGTGGCAGGATAAGGTGCCTGACACTGAGGTCCTCTCCAGAGCAGGCCTGCCATCAATTCCCACCCTGCTGATGAAACGCTGGGCAGGCCATGTTGCTAGGATGCCAGACCATTGCATCCCTAAACAGCTCCTCTATGGCGAGCTGTTTAAAGGAAAGTAACTGCATGGAGGACAAAGGAAGTGTTACAAAGACAGGTTGAAAGCCTCCTTCAAGTCGATATTGACACCACCTCCTGGGGAACCCTGGCACAAGATCGACCAACATGGCGCATGCTGATCCACCAAGGTTGCCAGACAAACATTCATAGCAGAAGAGAAGCGAGCACTCTGCAAAGCCAGAGCTGCAAATGCTGCCACAATGGTGCCCACACATGTCTGCCCAACATGTGGCAGAACGTTTCACGCTCATATAGGCCTTACCAGCCACCTGCAGACACATCGTGTACAGCCTATTAGATGTCAAGGTCCTCTTCGATCATGATTGCATTGGCTGCATTGGCTGCCGATTAGTTTCCGGACACAATTCAAAGTGTCCGTAATGACTTATAAAGCCTTACATGCCATCGGATCAGAATACCTATGGGACTACCTTCTGCCACACAAATCCCAGTGGCTGATTAGGTCCCACAGAGTTGGCCTTCTCCGGGTCCCATTGACTAAACAATGTCATCTGGCGAGACCTAGGGGAAGAGCCTTCTCTGTGGCAGCCCCGGCCCTCTGGAATCAACTCCCCCTGGAGATTCAACTACCCCCACCCTCCTCACCTTCTGCAAGATGTTGAAGACCCATTTATGTCACCAGGCATGGGGGGATTGATGGCCCCCCTTCTGACAAGTAGGACTTGAGTTTGGTGCAATTCTGTAGCTTGTCTGTTTTTTAATGATAGTGGGGTTCTTAACTTTGTCTTTTAACATTAGATTTATATTGTATTGCTATTGTTGTTGTGAGCCGCTCCGAGTCCTCAGAGAGGAGCGGCATACAAATCTAATAAATTTATTTATTAGAT
Organism: Erythrolamprus reginae; assembly: GCF_031021105.1. Taxonomy (NCBI): domain Eukaryota; kingdom Metazoa; phylum Chordata; class Lepidosauria; order Squamata; family Dipsadidae; genus Erythrolamprus; species Erythrolamprus reginae. The sequence continues at coordinate 93,649,858 of NC_091950.1, read as the reverse complement.
TTGTATGCCGCTCCTCTCCGTAGACTTGGGGGGGGGCTAACAACAATAATAAAACAGCGTATGACAAATCTAATATTTAAAATGACTAAAAACCCTTATTAAAACCAAGCATAAACACAAACATATCATGCATAAATTGTATAGGCCTAGGGGGAAAGGAGTATCTCAATTCCCCCATGCCTGACGACAGAGGTGGATTTTAAGGAGCTTACGAAATGCGAGGAGGGTGGGGGCAATTCTGATCTCTGGGGGGAGCTGGTTCCAGAGTGTCGGGGCCGCCACAGAGAAGGCTCTTCCCCTGGGTCCCGCCAAATGACATTGTTTAGTCGACGGGACCCGGAGAAGACCAACTCTGTCAGACCTAACTGGTCACTGGGATTTGTGCAGCAGAAGGCTGTCCCGGAGATATTCTGGTCCGATGCCATGAAGGGCTTTATAGGTCATGACCAACACTTGGTAATTATTATTATGATGGACGGATATCCTTGCCCCCAACAATCTGGCTCCTCATTTTACTGACCTCGGAAGGAGAGAAGCCTGAGTCAACCTTGAGCCGGTCAAGATTGGACTCCTGGAGTCAGCAGTGAGTTAGCCTGCAGTATTGTATTCCATCTACTGTGCCACCTCACTAATCAGAATAGACTTTGGAGGTTTTCTAGCCCAGTGTTTCCCAACCTTGGCAACTTGAAGATATTTGGACTTCAACTCCCAGAATTCCCCAGCCAGTAAATGCTAGGAGTTGAAGTCCAGATATCTTCAAGTTGCCAAGGTTGGGAAACACTGTTCTAGCCCAATCCCTTGCTCAAATCAATTGCTAGCAAATAGGCTCTGTGTCTAATTCCCTAACTGCCTCATTTTGGTCCTCTTCAGCACTGGAGGATATTAAAGGCATGATGACAGCCGGCTTATTCCTTGAGAGAAAGAGAAAATGTGATTGCCACTTAGGGGTGCTGTCATTCTTTTGTTACAAATAGAAGCTTCTTATGAGCTGCCAAGGTGGAATGACAACAAGCCAGCATTTCTGAAACCAGGAACTTTTCCTACTGTGGTAACCATAGCCACAAATTATAGAGATACCGGGAAAGGGGGAAATACATCGTAAGCAATGTTTACACACAAGCTTAATGAATTAGTTGCTGAAGCTCTCTAGGGGAGAAATCAGGAGGAAAAAGGAGGATATTGCTAAGGCCAGGGAGACAGAATGAAGTAAGAGAATCTGTTGAGGGTTAATGACTTGCCACAAGGCCCTGCAAGCGAGAAAACCAGATTTACTCAGGTTCCTAATAAATGGGACTGCCAGAAATAATTCACCTCAATTTTTCAAGCCGATTGATATCATGAGATCAGGCAGTTCCAAGGCTGTTTCTAAATGGTTGTCAAAGCCACACATATGTATGGTGTTGTGTACGGAAACAGCCCCCCATTTGCATACCGGGCACGGATTGGTCCAGAAGTGGCCGGGAGATTCGAGCGGCTGTCAAGCCACGCCTCCGCAAGAGAAAAACTTTACAGTCTGTAAGTATCCAAGGTAAATGCTGTATATATGTCGCATGGCACCTGATCCAGAGGACTTAAAACAATTCCTTTATGATTTCCAGGTTTATTCTCTCAGGAAAGTTATTATTAGAGTTCTGAGAATTCTTACTTGCTATTTTTCTAATACCAGCGGTAAGGCTGATTATCCCTGGCTGGTTGGGGAATTCTGGAAGCTGAAGTTCCCACTTCTTCAACCTGTCAAGGCTGAGAAACACTGAATTAAACAAATCTTCTTTTCCAGCATTTGATGTATTAGGTGTTGCTCCCCAGAAGTTCATGCCACAATTTCTCTGGTGCTAGAGCAGGGGTGTCAAACTTGGCGTCACGTTGTCATCACGTGACATATTGCAACTCCCCCCCTTCACTAAAATGGGGGTGAGAGGGGCCACCACATGACACATCCAGCCCGCAGACTGCGAGTTTCACAACAATGGGCTACAGGGATCATTGTTGCTTTTTAATATTTCATAACCACTATTGCCCAGAAGTTTTTTATACCCCCTTGCACTCCTTATTTGCATTCAGACATATTTGATCAGCATAGTTATATTCAAATCTATTTTTCCCATACAGTTTTTTTAGTCAACTTGTCACCAGGATTAAAATAAACTTTTACATTAAACAACCTTTCTTAACATTTTCAGAATGTCAATTTTTTAGTCATATCATCTGCTATACAGACACCCAGTGAAACAAAGAATTACGACTTTCAGTTTTCTATTTATCCAGTCAATATTCATAACACTTTTCTAGTGCTGCCCATTAATATATTAATTATACTGAACATTCTGGCTTTTCCTTCAGGGACAACTATGCGTTCATTGTTGATCAGCTCAGATCTCATCATTTAAAATGAATGTGTATCAACTGGCTGGTACAATTGTTGGAATGCAGAAATATTATTGTTGCTCTGTTAATGCAGCTATTAAAAGTAACAATGATAAGAATAACGGGCAGTGTCCTATCTCCTTGGTATCTTTCCATCCAACGTCATATAGTTTTTCCTTGGTTCCGTGAATCTTTCATTACCCAGAAGACAAATTAAGCTTCATGTGCACAGAATATATACACTGTAGGAGAATATTGTGTCATAACAACAACACGATGAAATACATTTGGCATAAGGCTGATACTGATGAAAACCCTGCTGATTATTTGGCGCAACTTGCAGCTCTTGAATTGATAAAGAACCTGGGAATCTGACCTAAATAATGCTTTAGGTATCTTAGCAGCGGCTACTGAAGTTATAATTCGTACCCATTGAATAGAGAATTAAAAGCAGTATCTTTCTTGAATCGCTATAGCTGAAAAAGTAAACTTTATCTATGTCATTATTATTTGTGCCAATCTTGAAGATGGTTTATTAAACATTTACATTGCCGTAATACCTTAGTGGGAAGATAACTATATTGTTTATTGATTTTCTGTTTCTCTAGATTAAAGTTTTGTGTATATTTTCTATAGTTAGCTGGATTACATTCATAACTCTCTTGTAACTGTATAGGAAATTTTCTAATGTTACACAACATTTACTTATTTGATTTGATTTCTACTTCAAGAAGTAATTTTGAGCAATGTATATCAAAAACCAAAACCAATTAAAAAAATTAAAACAATACAAAATAAATGTATAGGGGAGGGGTGGCATACAAATCTATTTTATAATAATAATAATAATAATAATAATAATAATAATAATAATAATAATTATTATTATTATTACATGGGCACAGAGTAGAACTACTACCATGGATGTTAATTTAGCCAAGAAACAGGGTTCTTAATACACTTGGAGCCTAGGCCTGGAGACACAACCAAATCTTCATGGCAAAAATCCAGCAGGGTCAGACCCCAAAATTTTAACCTTAGACTGTCTACCGTTGACCTCACCCCATTCCTAAGAGGTCTCTAAGGGGTGTGCATAAGTGCACCAGTGTGCCTATCATCCCTGTCCTAATGTTCCCTTTTATTCATATTCATTTCATATATTCAAATCATGTATGATTACCTAATATGTGCTTGAATGAATGAATGAATGAATGAATGAATGAATGAATGAATGAATATAGTATGTCACAGAAGTGAGTACACGCTGGTCACCCCCCTCACATTTTGTAAATATTTAAGTCTATCTTTTCATTTGACAACACTGAAGAAATAACACTTGGCTACAATGTATAGTGAGTATACAACTTGTATAACAGTTTAAATGCGCTGTCCCTTCAAAACAACGCAACACACAGCCTAAACTACTGGCAACCAAAGTGAGTCCCCTAAGTAATAATGTCCAAATGGGGCCCAAAGTGTCAGTATTTTGTGGGGCCACCATTATTTTCCAGCGTTGCCTTAACCTTCTTGGGCATAGAGTTTACCAGAGCTTCACAGGTTGCCTCCAGAGTCCTCTTCCATTCCTACGTGACGACATCACAGAGCTGGTGGATGTTAGAGACCTTGCGCATCTCCAACTTCCATTTCAGGATGCCCCACAGATGCTCACTAGGGTTTAGGTCTGGAGACATGCTTGGCCAGTCCATCACCTTTACCCTCAGCTTCTTTAGCAAGGCAGTGGTCATTTTGGAGGCGTATTTGGGGTGTTATCATGTTGGAATACTGCCCTGCAGCCCAGTCTCTGAAGGGTAGGGATTATGCTCTGCTTTGGTATGTCACCGTACATGTTGGCATTTATGGTTCCCTCAATGAACTGTAGCTCCCCAGTGCCGACAGCACTGATGCAGGCCCAGACCATGACATTCCCACCACCCTGCTTGGCTGTAGGCAAGACACACCTGTCTTGGTCCTTCTCACCTGGTTGCTGCCATACATGCTTGACACAATCTGAACATAATAAATTTATCTTGGTCTCATTGGACTTTTGAAATCATTGAAAAATAATATTGAATTTCATTCTTCTCCCTCCCTCAAAAGATAACTACAGATTTAAAACAAAAACAATTTAAGCTTCATAATCAATGTCCTTGAGTGTGCAGAAATGACCAAAATGACTTTGGAATTACAGGAAAAAGCTAAATATAAATTTTACATTGGTAAAATTGGTACAAATTGATACAAAACAGACAAAAATCCTAAAGGAAAAGTAAAACTAGACACTCCTTCCTTTCTTACCCAAATAAAATGAAAATATAGAAACACTGCACCATAAATCGATGGAACATAAAAACCCTAAAAATGAATTTGTACCTTCCTCAGGAATATCCAAGATGAATACAATATAGTATACAGAACTAAAGAAAATAAACACACAATTCCACATACTAGATACAAATACTTAATATTAGGTCGCTTGATAGAGATAGTCAACAATATGGTTGATCAATTATGTCTTTTATACAACAAATAAATATATGTATGTAGTGAAAGAAAATATTAACTGATGATAAGCAAATAACTATGTACATATATCGAACATCACTGAAATTGAACACTCTGTAGGTTCTATAGGTTTATAAGCTGATTTGTCTATTTACTTTCCTTCATTTTTCTTCTTCATTTTTCTTTGTATGTTTTGTTTCTTTAGATTGTTTTTTATATGTAGAAACCTAATAAAGATTAGTTTAAAAAATAAAACAAAAACAATTTGAAGATTATTAGTACTTTATTCAATTTTGAAGATATTTTAGATCTGTAAAGAAGTCTATATGAATAAAAAAAAGTATTTTTGGTCACTTTGTATATTTATTTACTTCACAAATATATTGCTTTTTTGGCAATAGTACACAAATGATGTGTTATTGTTTTCATCCAGGATGTGTTTTCAACTTCCCAGTTGAATTTGTACTCCTGATATTTTTTGATAGACCTCTAACCAAGAACTAATAAGCTCTTGATCCTGCTTACCTTTGGCCTTGAATTTCCTCTGAAAGCAGACTTCTTCTGAATTGTAAATATTTTACTGCTGTTAATTTAAAATGTAAGCAATGGCTTTTTGCAGCAAAAGAAGAAGCACAAGCTTTCCTTTATCTCTTAGTTTCTTTGCAGCTATGTGATTTCTTTTAGTCTCAGTTCAACTGCTTTTGTTACTGCTTGAATCAATTTGGTTTGACAGAATGTTCATTATATTTCTCTGAAGATCAGAGTTGATTTATAGCTTAGACAAGCACTACATACTGTACGTGCATTCTGGATGCCGTTATATTAGCTAAGAAGTACTAGTTTACTTCTTTTTTGTGAATTTGTTATACTTAAAAGAAGCTTCATTAGCTATATCAATTATCATCATAAACATTATTTGATTTTGTTCATCAAGGAATTGCACAGTGCATAGAAAAAAACCCCCAAAAGATATCACAAGTTTGACTGGAGTTTCCTGGAATTTGGACTTCCACATGGGAATTCAAGGTTCCTGATTTCATATTACAGTATAAGATACAGTATATCTGCTTAATGTAGTGTTATGTTTTGTTTTTTTGCAAATCCACAATTGATGTTCTCATAAAATATTTATTTAATATATTTGTTATAGAGATTGCGTTTTCTAGATCTTGAGTTTTCTATAATCTACCTATTTTGATTATTAGAAGTCTATATCATATCATTTTTTCAATCTATTTTCCTCTATTCTGCTAGGTATTGCTCCATCTACAAAATTGTTGATCTCAGGTTGCAATTTATTCATTTTCTCCCAGCTGAGTGTTTGGAGGTTGATTTTTATTGCTTTTATTTAATAGCATTATCTCTGAAGCCTATTATCATAGGTACTGTCCAATAAATTAGTTTAATCAGCTAAAACTAATCAGCTAATTTGTTTCTGTAATAAAATTTCTGTATTTCATAACTTTGCTTTTCTACTTTTCTATTTTCAATAGTAGAAGTATTTTCCTATGGTCTGAATTTTTTTATTTGTTAAATATTTCAGTATTGCAGGCTAATTCTACCAACTGCCAGCAGTTCATTCAAGGTTGACTCATCCTTCATCCTTCCAAGATTCATAAAATGGGGGTAATATGCTGGCTACCCTGTTTTCCCAAAAATAAGACGTACCCCGAAAGTAAGGCATGTCAGAGGTTTTGCAGAATTTGCTAATATAAGGCACCCCCTGAAACTAAGGCGTAGTCAAGTTTACATACGGTACGGTGAAAAAACATATGGTACCATTCAAAGCTGTTCATAGCGGTACCGTAATAATGTGGCGTCCCCTGCTGGCCCCTTCCATCGTTTTGTACCGTCCAGTACAGCAGACACAGTCTGCTGCTGTCTCACCACCATTACAGTCTCCACTAGAGTGTATTTCCTCTGGTGGCTGGAAGCTGCAATAGCGGGAGTATACTGTTGTACCATATAAGTGCCGTCGTTTGTGTGTGTGTGTGCCATACTGACAGGTACCGTACCGTAATCAGTGTACCGTACGGTACACTTTCTTTGGGGGTGTCAGCTTTTCTGCCTGTGAATTTGTCTTATTTGAGAAATATAAGGCACCCCCCCCCCCCCGAAAATAAGACGTAGCACAACTTTTGGAGCAAAAATTAATATAAGACAGTGTCTTATTTTCAGGGAAACACGGTATGTAAGTCAAAGTGCGATTGCTATTTTTTCCTTTCAGTTCCATCTCATTGACAGTAATATGAGAAACAGCTTGAGAAATATAAGAAAGGGTATATCTTGCAGCTACATAATAGATGGAGAAAGAAGTTCCCTAACTTCTTAGGCTGTAAAGGAAACACCAAGAAATTTGTTCTTTCAGACTTGTAAAATATCTGTTAACCTTGGTGGCATAGTGGTTAGAGTACAGTACTACAAGCTACTTCTGCTGATCACCGGCTGCCAGCAGTTTGGCAGATCGAATTTCAGTAGGCTCAAGGTTGATTCAGTCTTCCATCCTTCCCAGGTCAGTAAAATAAGGACCCAGATTATTTGGGGCAATATGCTTACTCTCTGTAAACTGCTTAGAGAGGGTTGCAAAGCATTGTGAAGTAGTATATAAGTCTAAATATAATAAACCATCTTGTGTATTCATAATCTATTTCATATATTCACAATCATGTTCATAATTTTATTTGTAATCTTATTTTATATATGCTTAACAAATAAACTAAACTAAGGTTGACAGCTAGAGAGATGATGTTCTTTATTCCTTTCCTCAGTATTTTCATGTCTTTCCTCGGTTGTTTCAGAACTTAATAAAATGTGATGGTGCTCTTCATAAATGTCATTCTTTTGATTATCTTAATCTTTCATTTTGTCTGTGGTGTTGCTGGCAATACTATTACCTGATTGTTTAATAAGACCAGCTCATTCCTGAAGACCAACTGATGCTAAGGGCCTTGTTAGCCAGAGTGACAATGGATCCAGTATGGAAATTTTCTTTTGGGGTTCACTATTTTCAGGAACATTTCTTTTTACCTCATGAGCGGGGGTGGCGCAGCACGTAGAGTGCTGTATTGCAGGCCACTGAAGCTGGCTGTAGATCTGAAGGTCAGCGATTCAAATCTCATCACCGGCTCAAGGTTGACTCAGCCTTCCATCCTTCCGAGGTGGGTAAAATGAGGACCCGGATTGTGGGGGCAATATGCTGGCTCTGTTAGAAAGTGCTATTGCTAACATGTTGTAAGCCGCCCTGAGTCTAAGGAGAAGGGCGACATAAAAATCAAATAAACAAACAAACAAACAAATAAATAAATCTCACATTATCTTTTTTTCTTCTCTCTGCACACACCAAGGAATGAAGGAGATGTGACCTTGGATGAGGAAAGTGCCTTCCTCAATTGCAAAACCACTTTTGAAAGGGACCAGTAATAAAACAGAGACAGTGAGGTGAGGCCTGAGGGTGGCCAAGCACATTGAATGGATAGATCTTGAAGGTCTGTAATGGTATGTGGGAATGACTTTGGGAAAACAGGAGAAAAAGCTGCAGCCTGTACAATAGTCTGATAAGTAAAATCTGAGTCTGAAGGAGGGGTGGAGATGGAAGAGACCCTTCCTAGTTTTGGGGATAGTAAAGGTAAGTAAGGGAGGGGACAGGTGTTTTCAGACGTGTACATTTCTGTTATTATAATCTTACAATAAAAGTAGTATTAGTCCCCGTGATTTTTAGCAGCACTGTGGCTCGTGTGGTTAGGACACTGAGTTGGAGATTAGCAAGCCTGTGTTCGAGACCCACATGCTGCTGTGGGGTGGGGTAAGCTCTTGCACTTTGCTCCAATTCCTGCCAGGGATATGAAAGGAGCTCCTTACTGGGCATCTTCAGACAATGGTGATTCACCAGCAGTGAAGGGCTACCAATTTTTTTACTACCACACTGGGGTGTGTGGCTTATGCAGGATGCCTTGCATTTTCTTTCAACATCTTTCAGTACAAATTGGGTGTTCTGGGGCAGAGTTCCATTTTCAACACCCCATTGCATTCTCCCTCATCCGGGCAGTAGCCCACTCGTGTTCACCAGCCAATCTTTTCCACCTGGAAGTGCCTCAGTGTTTTTGACACAAGTGAAATACAACCCATGGCTGGGACTTCTCGTCTGGATTAGCTCAAGGGTTATTAAGGCCAGACCTGACCCTGAAGTATGCATTCCTCACTGCTGGCCCAAGATCTCAAAAACCAACATTAATCATTTCTAGCCAAGCATAAGAACAAAGAAAGAATAAAACCAGAGTGGGCAACCAGGTGTCTCTGGAAAAATCCACAATAAGCTTTTACCATTTGTTGTTTTCTAGAAATTCATATCAGGAAGTGGCTCTCTTTCCAAAACCAATCCAGTTCTGTAATGCTTGGAACAGCAAGAATTAGTGTCCATTAGCCGTGCAAATCCAGTCCTTTAATTTGTATGGAGGAAAGCAAAAATTGTACAGGTCTACAACTCTTTAAAGTATTGATTGATTGATTGATTGGATTTCTAGGCCGCTGTTCTCCAAGGCACTTGGGTGGCTTACATAATAAAATAAGTACAAAATACATAGTTTTTAAAAAACCCAAGTATAAATCTAAAACTAAAACCCAAACAATTTAAAACCATTAAACCCAATTCATTCCAACCACAATCATACTGCCAGAAGAGTGGGGGCGGTGCGAATCTCCAGGAGGAGTTGGTTCCAAAGGACTGGAGCCTCCACAGAGAAGGCCCTTCCCCTAAGCCCCACAGGACAACATTGTTTGGCTGATGGAACCTGGAGAAGGCTGACCCTGGGGGATCTGACCGGCTGCTGGGATATGTGAGGCAGGAGAAAGTCCCGCAAATAATCTGGTCCTAAGCCATGCAGGACTTTATAGACATGAACATATGGCTACTTTAAAGAGTTGCAGACATACGTAACATTTGCATTCCCAAAGACTCTTAAACAATTATTTGGAACCAAACGTATAGCACTGCATAACCCTGACTTATTTAATAACTCGTCATTATATAAAACTCCTGCTTAATGTGATCTGGAAAGCCAATTGTAGATAACACACGATTAAATAAATCATGCTTAATGTGATATGGGTAACCAAACGCCAATTTTATGTGGCAAACCATTCCAGTAGAATATTTAAAAAGCCTATTTAAGGATATACTCACATTCTGGAAAAATGCAACAATTTTAACTCAGGATAAATGATCACTTTTCCAGTGAGATAAACGCACGTATGTTCTGCAGTCATTTCTACCACTGCAGAGAGTCTTTCAGATCTTTCTTATAATTTTCTGCTCTATTATGATGACAATGTTCACTGGAGCACAAAGATATCATAATTGCATTCACTTAGATTTCTCACTCCTGCTGTGTGTTTCTGCATATACAAGAACATACTTAGCAACTCTTATCCGCATATAAAATCCAGGTGTGGTGGGAAGATACATGAATCTTGTTACACTTAGTGCACATTATAGACATCATTTTTTATTGCTCCCTGGATTGATGAACTTATTTTTTTCATATTCCATGAATATTTTGGTTTTCCTTATTTTTCACAGCTCTGAATTGTGAAATGTCGTTTGTGAACGCTCTCTATAGATTTATAGGCCTTTATAGGTTCTTTGAAGCAGATGGCAGATGGATTCCCCTGACAACCATGGTTTTAAATAAAAGAATGCCAGGTTTGCAGGGGGTGGAAATCAAAGCATAACATAGTGCAGTAAGCCATTTTTAAGAGTGATGCTGTTGCTGGTGCTTTGCTTTATTGTCAAAATACAACAGTAACAAAAGCAGAAGCTGAATGGCTGACAAGGGTAAAGGACTAGTGGATCAAGGAATGGACAGGACACAGACTAAGGCAAAACCAGGAGGGTCAACTAATAAGCCAGAATATAAGAGCATACCAAGAATGGAACTCTATTTCTATTGCAGATAACTCATGATTACATAAATTATGCTTAATGTGATATGGGTAACCAAATGCTGATTTTATGTGACAATTTTATGTCTTCATGCTTTTATGTCCTCATGATTTTATGTCCTCACAGTTAGATTATTGCAACACATTCTACATGGAGCTACCCCTGAAGAGCATTTGGAGACTACAGCTGGTCCAGAATGTAGACACACAAGCTGTTGGGGGTGCTCCTAAGTACACTCACATTACACTAGTTCTCCACGGACTGCACTAGCTCCCAATTGGTCTCTGGGCACAATTCAAGGTGTTGGTCACTACCTTTAAATCCCTACATGGCTTAGGGCCAGACTATCTATGAGACCGCCTTCTGCCACATAGCTCCCAGCGACTGATAAGGGCCCACAGGGTTGGTCTTTTCTGGGTCCTGTCAGCTAACCAGTGTTGGCTGGTGGGTGCATGGGGAAGGGCCTTCGCTGTGGTGGCTCCAGCTCTCTAGAACCAGCTACCTCCTGAGATCCAGACTATTTTATTTATTTTATTTAATTTATTTATTTATTTTGTCCAATACACAATGAGAGTTTTTGTGGGTATATATATATACACACATAGTAAAATGCATGATGAAGGTTATAGAGGAGATACTCATAGTAAAATATATCTAAGAAAGAATAGAAAAGAAGATATAGTAATAGAACATATCAATGAAAGGTATAGGAGATATAAGAGAGTAATAGGACAGGGGACGGAAGGCACTCTAGTGCACTTGTACTCGCCCCTTACTGACCTCTTAGGAATCTGGGTAGATCAACCATAGATAATCTAAGTGTTGGGGTTCCACTATGGAGTTCCACGCTTCAACATCTTGGTTACTGAAGTCATATTTTTTACAGTCAAGTTTGGAGCGGTTAATATTAAGTTTAAATCTGTTGTGTCTACCCCAACCCTACTGGCCTTCCGAAAAGCTGTAAAGATCTGGTTTTTCTGGCAGGCCTGGGGCCATTGATATGATGGTTTTAAATTGGTTTTATACTGTTTTGTTAGATGTTTTAATATTACACTGTATGTTTAATTTTTTTTTGGTTGTGAGCCACCCAGAGTCCCCAGGGAGCTGGGCGGCATACAAATTGAATAACCAAACAAACAAGCAAACAAACAAATAAATAAATTCTACTGAAATAATTGCCGTGTCAGAAGCCTCTGATGGTTATCACCAGCTATCAAGTTGATAGCCGAAATGCTCTGCCCAATGTAGTTTTATTGGATGTCCAGCAAAAAGAGGAAGCAATTTTGTCTTCTTGCCCTCCATCTGCAGGCATAGCCTTAAATATCACCAATCTTTTGAGTGCCTTGGTGGAAGGGAAGTTTGGGCACAGCAGTAATCATTCAAATGTTCTAAATTGTTTGCTTTTCTTTTTCTTTCCCTCATCTATTGACAGACTGGACAGCCAAGATTTATATTAAGTCATTCATTTCCTTCTATGATCATTGCAGAAGATAGGTCACATGGTTCATTATACATTTCTATTTGAAAAGCACATTGTCAATTCTATAGTAAATGTTCTTATTTATGATAGTTGCCACATTCCAGGGGTGATGCGATCACTGTTTGTGATGTTCCTAACTAGCTTCTGACAAACAAAGTCAATGGGAGAAGACAGGTTTGCTTAATGACTCTGTGACTCAGTTACTAACTGCAGTGATTTTGCTTAACAATCCTGACCAAAAAAAAATAATATTATAAAATTGGGCACAGTTTCACTGAACAACTGCCTTGCTTAGCAACAGAATTCTGATCTCAATTCTGATTGTAAGTTGTTGAGGGATGCCTGTACTGTATGGATACCCAATCAACAAATTATAGAAATTTATGCAATGAACTACAGTATGTCAAATGTACCAAGACTCTGTATATTCTGTGAACTTGGTGAAAGTAGATGAGAAATATTGTACAGCCCTACAGCTGTTTTCTAAATGATATTACAGCCCACAGAAGTGTTTTAAAGATGATTTTCATGGAGCTATGCGTTTTAAATTTAATTAAATATCACACAATATCTAAAATTAAATCTGTGAGATTTCAAGTTGAAGCATCTTTGGAAACACTTCTTGGAGAACTGCTTCATCCTAACATTGATAATTCTGAGTGGAGAATCTTGCAGACAAGAGCTGTCCTTCTCTTATCAACCAAGCATGTACTTTTTTTGACTTTGTTAGTGTTATTACTGGACTGTTCAGCTGTTCTCGTAAAAACGCTTAGGCTAGGTTTGTGCCTGTTTGTTGCTATCTACTGATACATATCTTTATATGTGTTGCGATTTTATAATTCAAGATACATTTTATAGGATCAATCTATACTTATCTTGATATGCTAGATCAGGATAATGATGATGCCAAAAATGGTGATAAGAATGATTTGTTCAATTTATATCCTGTCTTTTTTCCCGGGGTTAAAGATTTGGGAATTGTAGTTTTAGCCTTAAATGAAAAATTGGAGAAAAATTGTTCGTATTTTAAAGTACCGAACAGGTAATTAAAAACAGTTGACCAACTATGAATAAAAGCATGTACGAAAGTGCAAAATTTAGTTGTGTATTTTGAAAAGCTTTTTAAAAAAATCCCTCTTCTAAATCCAAAACTCAGAAACATTTGTGGTAACTACCCACCATCTACTGGACAGTTAGGGAAATGTTTCTGGAAAATTCAATCCATTCAACATCCCTTTAAAATAGGGAATATTAATAATTTCTAGTTTGCCCTCCAAACGTAGGTACTAATTACAATGACAATCAAATGACAAAATTTATCAAAATTTATAATGCAAGCCTGTTCTTTGCCTCCACATCAGGTACAAATATATAAACTGTAGAATATTTGTGACAATAGATAGCCAATGCATGTTTCTGCCACTTCCTCTCCTCTGCTGCTACACCAATTCTATGCCTGCAGAGCATTCATAATAATAATAATAATAATAATAATAATAATAATAATAATAATAATAATAATAATAATGATGAGGATGATGATAGTGATAGTGATAATAATAAACATTTATTTATAATGCCCTTTTAACAAAGGGTATAACAGCAAGCTGTATACAACTAACAAGGACAGACTGTAGGCAACACACACACTTAACTAAAACACAACCAATAAAACCACAAAACTTTAAAGAGGGATTTAGTGCTCCTAAATGAAGGGAGGGGGTTGGGCTCAGATGAGGGTGGAGGATAGAGAGGCACCTGAAGTTATTTGCTTATTTCCTCATCAGTTGCTTTGCTTTGCCTATTGTCTGATACATAGTAAAAGCTTTGAGTGTTAATGAATGGGCTTGAAAATCATACTAAATTATGTTTCTTTAATTGGTGCTTATTCAGTAAACCATAGTTTGAAAGTGCAGGATAGAACAATGCTTATTTAACTATGTTTATTTATTAGGTTGTAATTCCACTTTTATTTCTTTATTAGTAAGTCAAGGAGGCAAACATACAATACACTTTCTGCTTTCTATTTTTCCCATGACAACAACCCTGTGAAGTGGCTTCGGCTGAGAGAGAAAATGACCCAAAATTGCCCAGTTGGCTTTCATGCCTAAGGTAGTGCAGCATATAACCACTACACCAAACTGGCTCTTTATCTATCAAGTTCAAAGTTCTGTAATTTCCATAATGCACAGTGAAAAATTATTTTAGGATTTTTGTAGAAATCAGCTTTAATTTAATAAAAATGGCATCCTGTTAGACACTTCAATTTTGTGGTGTGGAATTTGTTTGCTATTATAAAGGGTAACAAAAAAAAGTTTAGGAAGAATCTTCAGATAGCCTTAAATAATGCAAATAATTCTCCCATGTTCAAATTTGAAGGATAGGTTTTTAAAATTTAAGGGTCTAGCCGGGGGCGGGCTACTAATTTTAACCCTACCGGAACGTGCCTTCCGGAACGTGTCTAGCTCAGGGTTAGGCAAAGTTGGCTCTTCTATGACAGGTGGACTTCAACTCCCAGAATTCCTGAGCTAGCATGATTGGCTCAGGAGTTCTGGGAGTTGAAGTCCACAAGTCATAGAAGAGCCATTTTTGCCTACCTCTGGTCTAGCTAGTGGCCTTGCGGGGCTCTGCATACCCTTGCCAGATTCATTCATCTCAGGCAGTCTGCATTTCTGAAATTCCACACCCATTTGTACTATTCAGGTGACCTGAGGGCACAGATAAATTCCCAGGGGGCCTCAATGACTCTCAGAGAACTAAAGACCCACCTTTAAAGCAATAACAACCAGACGACAACCCAGCATTCAGTCAGCACTGAAGAAGCTTCTTGAATGAGAAACATGTCTTCAAGAAAACAACAACAACAACAAAGAAAGTCCAATTGCCTTTTGAACATTGTTTTGGGACAACAATGACTTAGATGACTGAAAAGCTCCATGTCAATTTTTTTCTCTAGAACTGATAGTCCTGATAGCTATAAAACTGTCATACCATAATCTCTAACAATTGTTTCTCTAACAATTTCTCTAACAAATCATGGACAGGTGCAAGAATATTCTTAGTCAGGGCTGTACTAAAGTTGAATCACATAATGGTATGTAAAGAATGAAATAATTGAAGGCTATTTTGGAAAACAAGCCTTTAGAGACTGCACTAGGTTTAATGATTCTTATTATAAGATAAGTGCATATAAGAGTGACACTTCAATAGTAACTTTGCAATTTATTTTAGCTAAGTTTAGCTAAATGGTTAATTTGTGCAATTGTCTCAGAAACATAGCTCTTTTCCCTTTCCTCTCTCCTTCATTATGTAATCTGGCAAACAGTTATTGGTAACAGGGGGAAAAGGAAATGACTAAAATAAACAGTGAATCATAAAAATTGACATTACTTAAAATTAACAAGGCAATCCAATTGCTATAGCAACATCAATTGGAAAGGAAAGCAATTTTATTTTCTGGTGTTTCTGTAAGCCACAGATATGCCAAAATATTTTTAAACCTCACCCTCCTTGTTGCACTATCTTAGGTATCATATTTTATTCAGGCATATGGCATAACCATGGTATTTCAGAGTTGTATCAACTCCCATTGGCTGTGTCCATGCATTACTAACAGTTTATGTGATGTGAGCATCTGGATCTTCTAAAACAGGAGTGCCAAACTGGATTTCATTGAGGGTTAGATCAGCATTGTAGTGCTCCTCACTGGATCAGATGGGGGGCTGGCCTGGAAATAGAAAAACCTGACCCGTTGTGCCTCTGGCGGCCCAACTGGGGTGTGATGGAGCTGCGATGCTCCCCCCACCCTTTTGGCCAGCAGAGTACTGCAGGAGGCTGTCCAAGCCAAAAACTGGGTGTAGGGGACCATGTGCAGCCCTATTGCGCCCCATTTTGGATGCCAGAGGCATCACAGACCAGTCCTATTTCCAGGCTAGCCCTGCAGGCTAGATTTAAGCATCCTGTAGGCCAAATCAGGTCTTAATCACCTTGAGGTTTGACTACTGCAGCACTCTCTACATGGGGCTACCTTTGAAGAGTGTTCGGAAACTTCAGATCGTGCAGAATGCGGCTGCGAGAGCTATTGTAGGGCTACCTAGATTTGCCCATTTCTCTTCAACACTCTGCGGCCTGCATTGGCTCCCGATCAGTTTCCGGTCACAATTCAAAATGTTGGTAATGACCAATAAAGCCCTACATGGCATCAGACCAGAATACCTCCGGAACTGTCTTCTGTTGCATGAATCCCAGCGACCAATTAGGTCCCTCAGAGTTGGCCTTCTCCGGGTCCTGTCAATTAAACAATGTTGATTGGCAGGCCCCAGGGGGAGAGCCTTCTCTGTGGCAGCCCCGGCCCTTTGGAATCATCTCCCCCCCAGAGATTAGAACCGCCTCCACCTTCCTTGCCTTTCGTAAATTGCTAAAGACCCACCTGTCGCCAGGCCTGGGGGAATTAAGATACCCCCAGGCATATATAGTTTATGCATGGAATGATTGTGTTGCATGGTTTTAACATTGGGTTTTAAATGTGTTAGTACAAGGTACATGGTTGTTAGGGTTTGCCATAGTAAACTACCTATTGTAGTCTCTTGTACTATCACTTTAAATATTTTGAGCTGGTTCGCCATAAGAGGGTGCCAGTACTCCTTCCCTCAATGATGCTTTAACGCTCATTCGCTTTTGCTTTGCCTTGAGGGGGGAGTGTATTTGCTTAGTGTTTATTAGAGTGTATTTGCTTAGTGCTTGTTATGGATTGTTTCTATTTTGTATATATGTAAATAGTACTTATTAAGCATAACTAAGTCTGTGTCTTTTTCTTTGGCTTTACCACACATCCACACTCTGTTAAAATTCTCTGCTCAGTGTATGTCAAAGGTCTCGTAGCCTAACTATACCGAGACATACCAACAAAATGTTTTTTAATATTAGATTTGTTATACTGTGTTATTTTTTTGGAAACCACTCCGAGTCCCACGGAGAGGGGCGGCAGACAAATCTAATAAATTATTATTATTATTATTATTATTATTATTATTATTATTATTAATAATTATTTATTATTTTTATAATAATAATAATAATAATAATAATTATTATTATTATTATTAAGAAGAAGAAGTTTGACAGCCCTGTTCTAAAACAAGAAGATGTAACTATTTTGATACAACATAATAATAGGACTAAGTCATTTATCTGTTGGACAGAGATGCAATATATTAATGTATCTAAGATTTGTCAGGGTATGTTTGGATCAGGGGGGGTTTCTAACTTACCTTGCTGCTAGTTCATTTCCCCCTGCGCCGTGTGCCCACACCTCGTGGGTGCGTGCATATGCAGTGCCTAAAAATAAAAGAAAGAAAAAAAGGATAAGCCAAAATCAAGATAGTGATGCATGCACAGTGCCAGGCACTTAGCTTCTGCACATGCTCAGAAGAAAAATAAAAAAAATAATTAAAACATTTTATATTATAAAATGTTTGAAGAAGCTGATTGGGCATGCTGCATAAAAGAATGTTAGATGGAGAGACAAAGAAAAGACACATTTTTCTTGAATCTGCCAGAATTGATAGAAAGCAGATAGAATGTATAGTCTTTTTTTTAATAAAAGGCCTTCAATATGACAAAGAACCACTCCAAATAAGGGGCAAGATCAATATAAACAAATGGACAGATCCACAGTAAGAAATGCATTCGATTTCATTTAAATAAATGTAATTCAGTACTGCTAACATGATTTTTTTCCTGCAACTTAACAGGTTTGCCTCTGTCATTATAAAAGGCACTTTAGGAGCTGCATTCAAAGGCTGTTGTGGCATAAAAATAAAAATATTTAAATATCTACAATGTTACTTAAACTAATAATTGTTCTAAAGGATTGCCATTCATGCACAATAGCTTTCTTTGAAGGGGAGTTTTAAATATGACTGATTGCTACACTCCTGAATGAACTCCAAAGAAATATTCTAGGATGATGCATATCTTTCACATGCATTAACAGTCATTTTTTCCTCTGCCCTTGTATTTCTGGGCTTGCTTTTCTGTTGGTATTCCAGCATCTGCAACATTGATGGATCTTTTCCCCATCAATCAAGAGAGTACCGTATTTTTGGTGTATAAGGCACAGCGGTGTATAGGACGCACCTAGATTTTAGAGGAGGAAAACAAGGAAAAAAGTATTCTGAACCAAATGGTTAAATAGTACAGTCTTATGAACCCCTCATCATACGAACGTTTTGAGATACAAACCCAGGGTTTAAGATTTTTTTGCCTCTTCTTCCGAACTATTTTCACCTTACAAACCCACCGCCACCGGGATGCCCTGCCTCCGTACTTCCGTTGCCAAGGAAAGTCTCTCCTCGTTGGGAAACCCCACCTCTGGACCTTCTGTTGCATAATTTTTGAAAAATCCTTCAGGACTAGCTTCTTACCCAACTTATGGTCACTAGCTACAGTCATCCCTTTTCATCAAAAAAGGAGAAAAGTAATGTTGAAAATTACAGACCAATCTCTTTATGTTGCATCACCTGCAAAGTCATGGAATCAATCATAAACCAATCCATTACCCTCCACCTAGGAACCAACAACCTACTCTTTAACAAACAATTTGGTTTCAAAAAATATTATCCTGTAACCGGCAACTCCTGCAATGCAAAAACATATGGACTACACATTTTGACCAGGTTGAAACAATAGATGCAATTTACATAAACTTCTGTAAAGCCTTTGAGTCAGTAGTACATGACAAATCTCTTCTGAAGCCAAATACTATGGCATCTCAAGTCTCCTTCATGATTGGATAACTGCATTCTTGTCAAACAGGCAACAAGTGATTAAAATAGGAAGTGCCCTATCAAATCCTGCACCTGTCAAGTGGTGTCCCTCAAGACAGTATTCTAGGACCAACACTATTCATACTTTACATAAACAACCTCTGTGATCATATTACAAGCAACTGCGTCCTCTTTGCTGATGATGTTAAATCATTTAATACCACTGGCAATACTGCTACTCTTCAAGTAGACATTGATCATGTATTAGAATGGTCAAACAACTGGCACCTTCAAATCTCAACTAATAAAAGCTTTGTCTTACACATTGGCAAAAAGAATCAGAACACAAAATACAAACTTGGAGGACATGACCTTATAAATGATGCTCAAGGAACTTGGAGTAGTCATATCTCATATCTAAGTGCCAAAGCCCACTATAACAACATTGCCAAAAAAGCACTAAGAGTTATTAATCTAATCTTGTGAAGCTTCTTCTCTGGCAATATTAATCTACTAAGCAGAGCATACAAAACACTTGCTGGACCAATTTTTGAATAAAGCTCACCTGTCCGGAACCCGCACTGCATATCAAATATCAATACAATTGAGAGAGTCCAAAAATATTTCACAAGAAGAGTTCTCCGCTCCTCTGCTCACAACAGAATACCTTATTCCACCAGACTTGAAATTTTGAGCTTAGATAGCCTAGAACGTCATCACCTTCGATCTGACCTAAATGTAGTTCACGAAATCGTTTAGCACAATTTTCTACCTGTCAATGATTTCTTCAGCTTCAACTGCAACAATGCACGAGCGCACAATCGATTCAAACTTAATGTAAACCACTCGAAACTCAACTGCAGAAAATACAATTTCAGCAACAGAGTAATCAATTTATTATTTATTTATTTATTTATTTATTTATTTGTTTGTTTGTTTGTTTGTTTGTTTATTCAGTTTTTATGCCGCCCTTCTCCTTAGACTGAGGGTGGCTTACAACATGTTAGCAATAGCACTTTTTTTAACAGAGCTAGGCTATTGCCCCCACAATCCGAGCCCTCATTTTACCCACCTCGGAAGGATGGAAGGCTGAGTCAACCTTGAGCCGGTGATGAGATTTGAACCGCTGACCTTCAGATCTACAAGTCAGCTTCAGTGGCCTGCAGTACAGCATTTTAACAGGAATTCTACCATTCTACAATGCCTGGAATGCACTACCTGACTCTGTGGTTTCTTTCTCAAACCCCCAAAACTTTAATCTTAGACTATCTACAGTCGACCTCACCCCATTCCTAAGAGATCTGTAAGGGGCGTTCATAAGCACACTATTGTGCCTACCGTCCCTGTCTTATTGTCCTATTGCCTAATTTACCTGTACCTGACATACTAATGTTTTGTTTATTTTTAACAGTACTTTCTGCAGTAATGATGGAAGGGGATGAAAGTTAAGCAGATCTGTGTAATATATATTTACTGTAAAATGCTCATGTTTCTGTATGAAGTGCATTTTCTAAAATATCCATAAGATGGAGACGCTGTATAGTCAATTTTAATTTGTGGTGGTTTTATTTATTTTGCCCAAAGAAATGTCTGAAATAAAACAGTCTAGTGATACCGTAGTTGTAGATGTATAGTACAATGTTTTTAAAATTTCCTAGGGGAAATTTCTTGAAATTAACAAAATTTGCAGTATTTTTTTTCTTTTGAATCCCATCAAATGTACAGTGGAACCCCGACATAAGAGCTGCTCTACTTAAGAGCAACTCGAGATAAGAGCTGGGAGGGGAGAGATATTTTTGTTCTACTTACAAACCCAAATTCGAGATACAAGCGCCAAGGAGCTGTCTCCTGAAGCCAAACGCTAACTTCCGTGTTCGGCTTCAGGAGACAGCTGCGAAGCGGCACGCATGTTTTAAAAGGTTGCAGCCGGCCTGGGGGGCTCGGGGGGGTGCTTGCAGCTTTCTTTCTTGCTCTTTTTCTTTCTCTCTTTTACCTTCCCTTCCTCTATTTCTTCTTTTCTCTCTCCTTCCCACCTTCTTCCCTCCCTCCCTCCTTTCACTCATTCCTCTCTTACTCTCCCCTTTCATAAGTTTCCTTGCTTCCTTCCTCTGTTCCTGTCCCTTCCCCCTTTCTTTCTTTCTTTCTTTCTTTCTTGCTCTTTTTCTTTCTCTCTTTTACCTTCCCTTCCTCTATTTCTTCTTTTCTCTCTCCTTCCCACCTTCTTCCCTCCCTCCCTCCCTTCACTCATTCCTCTCTTACTCTCCCCTTTCATAAGTTTCCTTGCTTCCTTCCTCTGTTCCTGTCCCTTCCCTCTTTCCTTCCTTCCTTCCCACCCTCCGTCCATTCATTCACCCATTCCTCTCTTGATCGCTTAAAGCCGGTCCCTGGTGCAAAAAGGGTTGGGGACCTCTGTCCTACAGGATTGGGTGGCAGAGAAGTTGAACATATGTAAATTTAAAAGTTTAAGAAAGTTTACAAGTTAAGTGAAAGAAACTTCATTATTCATTTATATGTACATGTACATTTCTTCATTAAAAACATGTCTTTCTGCATAATTTAGACTAACTTTGTGAGTTTTTTGAGGGCTGGAACCAATTAAAATTATTTACATTAATTCCTATGGGGAAAAGTCGTTCGAGATAAGAGCTGCTCGACTTAAGAGCCCAGGTCCGGAACGAATTAAACTCGTATCTCGACGTACCACTGTATGTGTTTATGCATGTTGAAAAAAAAAATCACATCAATGTTATTGAATTGAAGAGTAAGTTAAATTTAGTTATGCTGTCTGGAGCATCTTCCAAATGAAAAATGAAAGGTAACTGCTATTAGTGAATTGGCAATTAAGATATTAATATGATAGGATTGTGCATCTGGAATTAAAATAGTGACACATTTCAGTCTTGTAAACTGAATGCACATATCTTGGTCACTCACTGTAATATGGATTATTGCTCAAATGGAATCAATGGGTCAATTCATGACAGTATTTACAATTAATATTGGATGCAACTCTAGTAGGTTTTCTTGAAATTAAAGAAAACTTCTGGCAGGATAATTTGTGATCTGACTTAGATGAACCTCACTGGAATCCTTTGTTGTATAAAATTTCTTTTAAATCCATATTGGCAATTCATCAAGAATTAATCCTGAAGGTAATCTATAGGTGGATGATATGGAAAGTGGAACGTGGGAGTAGTCTTTTTGCTTTAGAACTGGGGTGTCAAAGTCAAGGCCCGGGGGCCAGATCCAGCCTGTGGGGTGCTCAGATCTGGCCAGGAGCGGATTCTTATTACTACCACTATTGGTGCACTAAGCACACAACTTCGGTTAGCTTGCATGTGTGCACATCCCGATGTGTTTTTGCTTCTGCACATTCGCAGGAAGCAAAACTTTGTGAGGGGATGCATGTGTAAGAGCGATTTCAGTGAATATTTTTGCTTCCGTGCATACGCGGAAGGGCCATCTGCACATGCGCAGAAGCAAAAAAATGGCAGCAATATCTTCTTGCACACATCCCCTTGTGAGACTTTGCTTCCTGTGCATGCACAGAAGCAAAAACACACTGGAGCACACGCACACAAGATAATTGAAGCGGGGTGTGCAGCACAGCGATCACTACCGATGCGCTGTCCTTTACTGTACCAGTAGCAACCAGCTACTGGATTTGGCCCACGGGACTGCCCTGAAAATACAGGTAGTCCCTGGGTCACGTCGTCCCCAATGTGTGACGTTTCGTCGTTACGACGACCCGGGGAGAAGCTTCGAAGCCACTGCTGCTGCCGCCTCCTCCATTTGGGCGAAGGGATCTCTGCAGTGTGTGGTGGCTTCTGAGACCCCATGGAGATCCCCTCGCCCGAAGGGAGGCAGCAGCGGCTTCAAGGAACCATCAGCCGGTCCTTCTCGGTGCTGCATTGCTGTAGCCTTCGAGGCTGCCCACCATGGAGATCCCCTTGCCCAATCGGAGGTGGCAGCAGCAACCTTGGAGGCTGCAGCAACGCAGCACCGAGAAGTACTGGCTGTTGGTTCCTTGAAGAAGCCTCCACCACCACCGTGTAACTCAGAATATTCATGCAAATCGGAATATTCCAACTTACACCAAACTCGGCTTACGACAGGCCATGGGAATGGATTCCCATCGTAAGTCGGGGACTACCTGTAGTGAAGGACCAGCCTGTGGTGCCTCTGTCAGTGGAAACAGAGCTCGGTAGGGCTGCAGATGTCCCTCCCGAGCTCTGTTTTCACTGGCAGAGGGTTTCAGAAGGATGTTGCAGTTGAAAATGGATCTCGGAAGACCATTTTCACTGGCAAAGCGCTTGGGCTACCACAGCTGCCCCCAATACGAGTGACGTTGAGTTGAACCCACCCACCCACCCTGGCCACACACCCTATTTCTCTGAGGTCGAAGAGAACCCTGATGTGGCCCTCAGCGAAATTGAGTTTGACAGCCCTGCTTTAGAAGGTTTTGAAGAAAACAGAAAAAAAATCATTCAGCAGCCTCTCCTAATAAATCCTGCTCAATTAATTATCTCCATTTCTGAAGACCTACAAATTTGATGCTTTGATGATTAGTGGCCACATTTGTTCTAATTGTAAATTGTGTAATTAACACAATGACACAGAGATCTCCTATGGATATCCTTGACATATAATCATAATGGAAACTGCCCATAACAGTCATTAAGCGATTGCAATTGCAAAGTCATGTGACTGACCTAATTTTAGGACCATTTTTTTGTAGTGGTTGTAAAGTGAATCTATTGATCACTATGGACTGGAAGTAAAAGTAGAGGTCAGTTTTTTTGGGGAAAAAAAATCTATTATAAAATGGGGTCATGTGACCATGGAATAATGCAACTGGGCATAAATGTAATCATGTAACTGGGGGTCAGCAATAATCCTGGAATGTCCGTTGTAAAGATCACTAAGTGATCAGTGAGAAGTTGAGGACCACCTGTATACATTTATTTAAAAACTATATTTCCCTCCCATTTCGGGGGATTGGAAACAATGAATCAGATTGCAGATTAACAGAGTTGGATGGGACCTTGTAGGTCATCTAGTTCAACCCCCTACACCAGTGATGGCAAAACTATGGCACAGGTGTCACAGGTGGCATAGAAACATAGAAGACTGACGGCAGAAAAAGACCCCATGGTCCATCTAGTCTGCCCTTTTACTATTTCCTGTATTTTATCTTACAATGGATATATGTTTATCCCAGGCATGTTTAAATTCGGTTACTGTGGATTTACCAACCACGTCTGCTGGAAGTTTGTTCCAAGGATCTACTACTCTTTCAGTAAAATAATACTTTCTCATGTTGCTTTTGATCTTTCCCCCAACTAACTTCAGATTGTGTCCCCTTGTTCTTGTGTTCAGATATGCGGAGCCATATCTGCTGGCACGTGAGCCGTTGCCCTAACTCAGCTCCAACATGCATGTGTGTGCCAGTCAGATGATTTTTGACTCATGCAGAGGCCCCGGGAGGGCATTTCTTGCCTTCAGAGGGCCTCCAGGAGGGCGGGGAAAGCTGTTTTTGTCCTCCCCAGGCATTGAATTATAGGTGTGGGCACTCACGCATGCATGATAGTATGCGCGCACGCTCTTTTAGCACCCAAGAGAAAAAAGGTTCGCCATCACTGGCCCATTTTCTGACAAATGGCAGTCCAATCTCTTTTTGAAAGTCTCAAGTGGTGAAGATCCTACTGGGGAAGACACCCCAACATATGTACTTTCCTATATACCTCGAATGTGCTCTAATTAAAGTCCTAGATACCTCAAGTACTTTAATAATGCTTTTATTAATATTTAACTTTTACAAAACTTCTAATAATCAGTTCCACACTGTAAAAGATCATAGCTGCATAGTTTGTATTTTACTTTATTTATTTACTTTACTTACTTACTTACTTACTTACTTACTTACTTACTTACTTACTTACTTACTTACTGTTAGAGTTGAAAGGGACCATGAAGGCCATCAAGTTCAACCCCCTGTCCAAGCAGGAACCCTATAGTACACCAGTCAAATGGCAGTTCAATCTTCTCTTAAAAATGTCCAGAGTGTTGGAGTTCACAACGTCCGCTGGTAGGTTGTTCCATTAGTTGATCGCTCTGACCGTCAGGAAGTTCCTCCTTATCTCCATGTTGAATCTCTCCTTGGTCAGCTTCCAGCCGTTGTTCCTCTTCCAGCCCTCTGGTGCCCTGGAGAATAAAGTGATCCCCTCCTCTCTGTGACATCCCCTCCTATACTTGTAGACTGCTATCATGTCCGCTCTGGCCCTCCTTTTCTCTAGGCTATCCATGCTCAGTTCCTCTTTTCCTTATCTCTCCTTTAAGCAGTCTGCTTATGGAGACATACATGCAATGGGAATTGGGAAGTGAAACTTAGGAAACATCTGAATGCTGAAGAATCTATATATAACTGCCACGTATCACGTATCCCATATGCTGCACTTGTACTTACCTTGTCATTATTTCACCATGTAGTCATATTTTCTGTTGATTTCATTTTTTTACTTCCCTTTTTATATGCACGCAAACATGTAACCCATATTATTGGCCCACGCTTGTTTGTCCTACTTTTCCGAAAAGGTATAAGAATGTAACTAAAAGTGTTAATGGTTGTTCAGATATTCTTGTCTTATTTCTGAATCTTGCATGCAATAAACCTGAGCTACTCCACCACCATGTGGTCTCCATTTCCTTGAACCAGTTAGCTTGTTTTTCCTGCAACATTCCTGCAGTGTTCCCTCTAATTTTTTGGGGGGGGTGGGCAGAAAAGTATAGTGTCTGAGCGGCACAGAAATAATAAATAAATAAATAAATAAACAAACAAACAAATAAAAAAAAACCCACCCTGTTTTGCCTCAGAGAATTTCAAAATAAAATACTGTACTGTGTGTCTATAACAGTGAGCTCATAATAGGGCAACTCTATCAATATCAAAATGCCACTTAAATAGTTGAGCTAGTTTCAAACTAGATTTTGATTTTCTTTCTCTCTTCCTTACTCCCATTCTTTTTCTTTCTCTTTTCCTTCCTCTCTTTTTTCTATCTATTTCTCTCTCTTCCTCTCTTCCTCTCTCTCTCCTTCCCTCTCGGCTTCTGGGCAGGTTTGGAAAACTCTGAGTTGATGATGATTTTTAAGTGAGCAATTGCTCACTGCTCAGCTTAGAGGGAACTATGCATTCCTGGTGCCGAAACCAGGGACCTTTAGATGGTTTTTACAAACCAGCGTTGTTTTTCCTGCAACACTACAATGTCCGAGGGCAAGCTCTTCCATTGGTTGATTGTTTTCGCTGTCAGAAAGTTCCTCTTTATTTTTTAGGTTGAATCACAATGCCTATGCATTAGGTTTGTATTTCTTCTTAAGATCATATGAATTTTCCATATGTTCTCAAGGTTAATGTTTCTGGTTTCTCTTTTCAGCTCTGCGCTTGATGTCTTGATGTCTTGATGTTTATTAAATTAAAAAGTATCACTCTCATCTCTGTTTTCATCTTCACCTCCACTTATGCATTATTTATTTGACTTAATTCAAATAACCATGTTGAAACTTCTTAATTAATTTAAATATAATGAAAGATTTCCTATAAAAATGTGTGTGGTACTGGAGTTCTCGGAGAGGGGCAGCATATCTATCAATCAATCAAACAAACAAATAAAAAGAACAGAATGATTAAAGAAAAAAATTAAACATCCTCTTAGTTCTATGATAATTACAAAAGTTACTTTTTCCTTAATAAAATAAATTGACCTCTACTTACTCATAACTCTATCACCAACGCTAAAACATTTCCATTAAGAAGATGATATAGGAATAAATCAGGTATCTTGGTATAGTACCCGATGTGACAAATTACTAAAAGGAGACTACAAAATCTCTTAAGAATACATCTGCATGATTTTATGTATGTCCTCAGTGTAGATCAAAGAAAGTGTAGCTCAAGTGTAGATCAAAGAAAGTGTAACTAATTCAATAATAAATTCAAGACTTTTATATTGTGAATGGAACAATGGTAAAGGTTTTAATTTAGAATGATTAAAATTATCTGGAAAAAAATTGTATGATCTTGGCTACCTAGTAAATTTCATGGCAGAAGAAGAAGGTTAAATGGGACAGAATGTTACAATAAAACTTTGGAAGAGATTTCCTAATTGTATCCTTGAAATGCTGCCATTTAAATATCTAACAATGAATTTATGTGGTAGTTGTATATATTTAAAATTATAGGATTTTAGAATATAAATCAAGTATATGACAATACCTCCACTGAATTTTACTGAAATGATTACTTATAAAATACAAGTAAAGCTTAAATTTAATGATTCATTGGGGGAGACAAGGGTATCTGTTAACTCTGAATGTTTGTTAAATTGAAATTACATCATTTGCATCAATTGACTCTATTTGCATAACTATGCATTTCATGATAATGCAAATAGCATAAACATGTCAATTGCATAATTATACAAATGATTTAAATTGATGGAAATGATATAAATGACTTCAATTCTCCAGACCGCTTCAAACAACAGATATTTTCCACCCATTTGAAGTGACACCTGAACAAAAATGTCCAATGGATCTATAATCCACCAAACCAATATTTTATTATATAGCACAGTATTTGACAGGTGAATCTTGCAGTTTGAGCCTATCTAGAAGTAAATCCTATTGATTTCCATAAACCTAGAAATAAGTATACTCAGCACTAAACCTTGGCTGTAGTTTCATGACACTCTAAGTCAGAGGTTCTCAACCTGAGGGTCGGGACCCCTTTGGGGTTGAACAACCATTTCACAGGGGTCACCTAAGACCAAGGGGAAAGACAAATTTACCATGGTGTTAGGAACTAAAGCTTCTATTCTGGCATCTTCGAACATATTTTTACAATCCAACTAATCAGAGCTTAAAGGTCTGTTGGGAGAATTGGTGCTAAACTTATGATTGGGGTCATCACAACGTGAGGAACTGTATTAAGGGGTCGTGGCATTAGAAAGGTTGAGAGCCACTGCTCTAAGTGAAGAAGTGTTCAGTTCTGGAGACCTCACCTACAAAAAGATATTGACAAAATTGAACGGGTCCAAAGACGGGCTACAAGAATGGTGGAAAGTCTTAAGCATAAAATGTATCAGGAAAGACTTAATGAACTCAATCTGTATAGTCTGCAGGACAGAAGGAAAAGGGGTGACATGATCGAAACATTTAAATATGTTAAAGGGTTAAATAAGGTTCAGGAGGGAAGTGTTTTTAATAGGAAAGTGAACACAAGAACAAGGGGACACAATCTGAAGTTAGTTGGGGGAAAGATCAAAAGCAGCATCAGAAAATATTATTTTACTGAAAGAGTAGTAGATCCTTGGAACAAACTTCCAGCAGACGTGGTAGATAAATCCACAGCAACTGAATTTAAACATGCCTGGGATAAACATATATCCATCCTAAGATAAAATACAGAAAATAGTATAAGGGCAGACTAGATGGATCATGAGGTCTTTTTCTGCTGTCAGTCTTCTATGTTTCTAAGAAGCTCAATTAATGATTGCTTATATAGCACTATTTTACCCCCATCTGTTTTCCCATTTCGTCTGAAACTCTGCCCATTCTTTGTCTTAGGAGACTGCTAACCTGGGGCATTTCCTTCCCTCTTTCTCCGTAGCACAGAGCACTGGCCCTTTGATTCTCCTCCTGGAAGGGTTGGGTAAGTAGGTGCTAGGATTTGCCAATCCATAACAGCCATTTCCTGGAAATGTATCTCCTCTACTGTAATGCTCAACCACAATTGAGCCCTGTTAAGTCTGTATTTAACCAATGTAAAATCCTGTAAAAGAAAATACCTTGTAAATACTGTTTAAACTATGAATAAACCTTGGCCGCGTCTGATTGGCTAAGACGCACGGCCGTTTCTTTTAGGCGCGAGCCTTAAACGTATAAAAAGGGCTGTTCTGACACTGACAGCTCAGATGCGTTCCTTGCTGAAGTCAAGCCCAACATTTCTTTTGCTAAGTGAGGCATTTGTTAAACGGGTTTAGCCTCATTTAACAACCTTTCTGTCAGGATGGCTCCGTATTTAAGAAAAGTAAAACTCAGAGTCCATTTTGAACTTCAAAAGTAAACTTTATTAAATCAGAAGTGAATGCGTCAGAAGCAAAGACTGAGGAAAAAGGAACGATCATTGCCCATATCAAAGTATCCCATTTGAGCCCCTTTTGGAAACACCCAATTCCCCTTGTCCATTTTTGTCAGGTGGACGCATCTTCACCGTCGCGTCATGCTTATGGAATGCACACCGCTAACATACCTCCTTATCACGTCTCCTCAGGAGAGACAAAACTTCACTGGCCTTCACCAGAAGAAACGAAACTTACTAGGGCCCCTCCAGAAAACTTCCCCTCTCAAATCCCAAAATACCCACCCCCACCCCCTGTTACTTATGACAGCTGAAGTGTAGTTGAAGGATGACACATAGCGACAGCTGTTAAGTGAATCATTGCAACTGATGAGTTAGTAACACATTTTATTATTTTATTTTTATATTTTATTTTATTTTATTTTATTTTATTTTATTTTATTTTATTTTATTTTATTTTATTTTATTTTATTTTATTTTATTTTATTTTATTTTATTTTATTTTATTTTATTTTATTTTATTTTATTTTATTTTATTTTATTTTATTTTATTTTATTTTATTTTATTTTATTTTATTTTATTTTATTTTATTTTATTTTATTTTATTTTATTTTATTTTATTTTATTTTATTTTATTTTATTTATTTTTTCATTCAATTTTTATGCCGCCCTTCTCCTTAGACTCAGGGTGGCTTACAACATGTTAGCAATAGCACTTTTTAACAGAGCCAGCATATTGCCCCCACAATCCGGGTCCTCATTTTACCCACCTCGGAAGGATGGAAGGCTGAGTCAACCTTGAGCCGGTGATGAGATTTGAACCGCTGACCTGCAGATCTACAGTCAGCTTCAGTGGCCTGCACTACCTGCTGCGCCACTCCAGCTCACCCCAGTTGTTAAGCGAATCTGGCTAACCCATTGATTTTGCTTGCCAGAAAGTTGCAAAAGATGATCACATGACCCAGGGACACAGCAACCATCATAAATAGGAAACAATTACTGTATTTTTTGGAGTATAAGACACACTAGAGTATAAGATGCACCTTAATTTTGGGGGAGGAAAACAAGGGAAAAAGGCCTCTACCGCCCAGCAATTTGCCAAAAAGCAAACAACACAGATGATATACAGTGTTTGCTGTGTATTTCTGTGCATGTGTGCCTGACCCATAGAAATAGCAAAGAAATGGAGAAATGTACATTATGGCAACATATTAATGCCATAAATTTTTCTTAAATGTAATCACACTAATTCCTCTCAATTATTTAAATAGATCTACTCCAAACATGACTAAGTTAGGATTTAACTCAGCTGCCTTATTTTAATGTTAAACAGGAAACTGTTACATTTCAGACTAAACATGTGCAGAGCTGTTTGATATAGCTTTCTGGAAGTATACATTATTCTCTGATTTTTAAAAGAAGATACAATAGCCTTGGGCCTCTTCAGATCAAGCATTTATTTTAAAAAGCTTTTTCATTTTGTATTATTGTCTAGAACAGTGGTTCTCAACCTTTCTAATGCCACGACCCCTTAATACAGTTTCTCATGTTGTGGTAACCCCAACCATAAGTCTAGCACCAATTCTCCCAACAGACCTTTAAGCTCTGATTGGTCAGATTGTAAAAATATGTTCCAAAGCACCAGAATAGAAGCTTTCGTTCCTAACACCATGGTAAATTTGTCTTTTCCCTTGGTCTTAGGTGACCCCTGTGAAATGGTTGTGTGACCCCCAAAGGGGTCCCGACCCCCAGGTTGAGAACCACTGGTCTAGAACAATAATAAAGCAGTCTTTAAAAAAATAAGTCTAAGAATTTGAACATTCTACAGACATTTATAGTTATTGACTTACCTCATTGCATCCAGATTCAGCAACTGATTAGCACAAAAAAAAAATAAAAAAATCTGCCTCTGCTTCTCCCTCTCAATTTGCCTACCTGGAGCTAGTTTCAGTTTCAGTTTAGCAGGTGACCAGCCTGTCTGCAGCCTCAAAGCAGCTGAGGATTGGGAAGCTGATAATGAGTTGCTTGGTTTAACAGGCTCTTCCCTGTTTGCTGCAAGGAGGTAAATTGTTGGGAGGCAGAGGCCAAAGGCTAAGGGTGGCTAGGTGGGTTGGTCTACATTAGGTATAAGACAAACCGAAGTTTTTGTTGCGAGAGTTTTGCCCATGCAGAAGGTAAACCCACCAACTAGCCACAGTTAACCACTATACCTAAGTGAAGACTTCAATGAAAAACACTGCAACAGGCTTTCTTGTAAAAATATATTTTACTTTCTTCTTATCAAACTGCTTCTCTAAATAAACTATCACTTTTACATTTAACCACTATAATAAACCATCCAAAATACTATCATATAACTCTTATTACATCCACCACTGCAACCACTAAGCACGAACCACTAACTACAAACCACCCAGCACAAAACCACTCTATAACAAACCACACCCATGCAAGGGTGTTACTCCTATTATCTATCTATCTATCTATCTATCTATCTATCTATCTATCTATCTATCTATCTATTCCGCCCGTCTCCTTAGACTCAGGGCGGCTTACAATATGTTCACAACAGCACCTTTTAACAGAGCCAGCATATTGCTCTCACAATCCGGGTCCTCAATTTACCCACCTTGGAAGGATGGAAGGCTGAGACAACCTTGAGCCAATGATGCGATTTGAACTGCTGACCTGTAGATCTACAGTCAGCTTTAGTAGCCTGCAGTACTGCACTCTACCTGCTTCGCCACCTTGGCTCTTATAGGTTACAGCCAATCAGGTTGCAGCACATTTAGCAACCCCGTGATTACATGCTGATTATGGCTTACATTAGCCTTCCCCATGGTTACAAACCATTTACCTCCAGAAATAAACTTATTTCTGAAAGTTTTCACCTTCTTTTGGGGAGTAAAAAGGTGTGACTTATAGTTCAAAATATACGGTACCAAGCATCTGGATTCTGATCGGGATGGGTGCAATGGTCTTAAGTGGGAAAAAAAAGTCATGTCACTTTTTCAGTGCTATTAGAACTTTGAACTGTCACTAAATGAACTGTTGTTAAGGCGAGGACTAACCTGTATCATGGTTATAAAACCTGCTTCACTAATCTTTGCTGTCACGCTGAATATTGTCAGCCCCAGAGACATTC
Source organism: Erythrolamprus reginae (assembly GCF_031021105.1). Lineage (NCBI taxonomy): Eukaryota > Metazoa > Chordata > Lepidosauria > Squamata > Dipsadidae > Erythrolamprus > Erythrolamprus reginae. The sequence goes on along the minus strand of NC_091950.1, from coordinate 93,617,526 downwards.
AGTAATTAAAGAGTTAACTTTGTGTGCCTTACTAAGATCCTCCTATTATGATGTAATATCCTGCCAAAACTAACATCACTTCCTTCTTCTTCATCCTAAAACTCTATTCTTCTTTTACCTCTATTATGTGAAGACATATTTGCTGTGTTGTCCCTCGAGACATGTTTTATTTTTCTACTTTTATAATAAAAGAAATCTTGTTTTGAACAAATGACTAAAGGCTTCGTCTGTCGCCTCTGCGGGGTTAATGTTCTAACGGACATTAATCACTTACAAACCGCGACACCGACCACTGTAGGAACTGACTATTGTAGCCAGCTGGCCAGCTCCACCAATACACAGAAACCTGGAATGTCTCCCCATGTTCTCAGGCTTTTTCTACCACTGGAAACATCACAAGACAAGTGCCAGTCTTCACAATGTTCTGAGGCTCTTTCTACCTTCAGAAATATTGCATTGGCCACACACTTACCTTCCCCACAGGTTTGCATTGGGACAAATGACCCTCTGTGCATGCACAGTACGACTGTGCATATGCAAAAAGCAAAAAATAAGATGGCAGCACCTGTGGTGCCACCAAGAGAACCAGCTTGGGGCATGGCAGGCCTGGGTTGCTGCCAGTTCCAGCGACGCAGACCCCCACATTACTAGTGGTTCTATAGAACCGGTCCAAACCAGGAGGAACTTACCTCTGGTTGGCCATTTTTCTGTAATATCTGTGCCTCACATTGTCTCAATGTGTTTGTCAGCAGCTGCACAGAAAGGGAAGGGAAGGGGACCCTCAATCTTGGGCAGCAAGGGGCCTAGGTCTTCAAGGAGAGTGATGGGATGTGGAGAAGGCCCAATCCTCCTAGAACAGTGGTGGGGATGGACAAGGCCCAAGCCTTCTGGGAGAGTGGGGGGGGCAGGGAGAAGATTTCCACCTGGTTTTGTCAGTCCTGGAGTCTTTGCTTTCGACTTTGTAGAAATTTAACTCTCTGTGTGGTGTTTGTTTTTGGCTTAGTGCATCTTGTAAACAGCCAATCTGGTTCTGTAAATCATAGTTTATGGCTTTAGGATAACTGAACTGTTCATTGTTATTTAATAAATCACAAGATAAACAAATCATTGGCTAATGTAGGAATTGGCCCCGTTTTCAGGGGAAGTGTCATTGTAATAGCGCTCTCTGTGTCTCTCTCTCTCTGTCCTTTCTGACTTTCTCTTCCTCCCTTCGTCTCTCTCTCCCTCCCTCCCCCCTCTCTCTCACACACACCTTAAATTGGCTAAAAACTCATGAGTTTTCAAAATAAGGTTATAAAAATCTGAAAAGAATTTTTAAACTTTGGGAGACGGTGAAAGTTAAAATAGGGAGGAAAAAAGTAAAATAAACAAATAAATTCCATAGTATGAATCTAATTTTTTACATTACAATTAAAGAAAAGACAAAACAAAACATGAACAGTGGCACTCCCACTCTGCTCTTTCAGGTATCATCCCGATCCACAGAGCTGCCTTCCATGGACTTGAATTAAAGCAATTATTTCAAAGAAAGAAAAAGCCTTTCAAGTGTGGGTGAAGTTGTGAAATTCATAGACAGCCTTCATAATGTGCAAAATGTGTACATTAATAGGATTACAAATCCTTGAAAGAAAGAAAGAAAGGGAAAAAAACCCCACCTGCCATTTTTAAAAAGCAAAAATGATTGCATTTGTTCGGTGGCAGAAGTCACATCCAAGAGAAGAGAACCCAAATGCTAATAATAGCTTAACCTCCACTGACGGTTCTGAAGTGGAGAGCAGACTAGCTTTGTCGAAAGATCATGAATAAAAGGTTGCCTTAAGCCTTTTTGTTACTCTAAAACAATAATTAAACTATCCCTACCCTAAGGCCTTCCTGCTGATGTTTGTGTCTCTCATCCTGCTCAAGGGAACCTGTTCTTCTCCCACCCACGCCAGCGGGAAGGAGTTCAAGCCCACTTTGACTGTTATGCATTTCACAAAGAGTTAGTCTTTTCAGCTTCATAGACCAGGGGAATAAAAGCTTCACTTAGGTTTGCATTTATTCTCAGTCTTGTTTCGGGTGTCATAAAAGCTGTGTGCTCATCCTTTGGGCAATTCCACTACTGCATGCAAAACTGCACTCTTTCAAGCCAGCATGGGATGAGGCCAGAGTCATGTTTGACAAAGATAAAAGACTGGAGTTAAAAAAAGAAGAAGAAAAAAGAACAAGGCTTTTTGATGAATCCTAAACAGATGCAGAAAAGGCACAGGACTGCTTCCATTGACAATATTCTTCTTGTGGAATGTAAAAGACACAACATTAATTTATGTATTAGACAGTACCATTCACATGGCTATCATTATTTCAACTACTATTAAAATCAAGCTTATTTATAAATTCCCTTTCTACAATTACAATTTTCCAAAAGGCTTTGCAGCAGATAGGAAAATAAGGATAAGAGTCACCTTGGACAGAGAAACGTGTGGCATATAAATAAGAATAGAATAGAATTCTTTATTAGCCAAGTGTGATTGGACATACAAAGAATTTGTCTTTGGTGCATATGCTCTCAGTGTACATAAAAGAAAAAGATACATTTGTCAAGAATCATGAGGTATAATATTTAATGCCCTTCATGGCATCGGACCAGAATATCTCCGGGACCGCCTTCTGCTGCACGAATCCAGCGACCAGTTAGGTCCCACAGAGTTGGCCTTCTCCGGGTCCCGTCAACTAAACAATGCCGTCTGGTGGGACCCAGGGGAAGAGCCTTCTCTGTGGCGGCCCTGACCGTCTGGAACCAACTCCCCCCAGAAATCAGAGTTGCCCCCACCCTCCTTGCCTTTTGTAAGCTCCTTAAAACCCACCTCTGTGGTCAGGCATGGGGGAATTGAGATATTCCCTTCCCCCTAGGCTTATAAAATTTATGCTTGGTATGTCTGTATGTATGATTGGTTTCTCAAATTAGGGTTTCTTAATTTAACTTAAACTTAAATATTAGATTTGTTTATATTTATTTATTTTTATTTTATTTATTTTATTTAGATTTGTATGCCGCCCCTCTCCGAAGACTCGGGGCGGCTCACAACAAGATAGAACAAATCATAAATAATCCAAATAACATTAAAATATTTAAAGATTTAAAAGAATCCCATATACTAACAGACACACACACAAGCATACCATGTATAAATTGAACATGCCCGGGGAAGGTGTTTCAATTCCCCCATGCCTGACGGCAAAGGTAGGTTTTAAGGAGTTTACGGAAGGCAGGAAGAGTAGGGGCAGTTCTAATCTCTGGGGGGAGTTGGTTCCAGAGAGTCAGTGCCGCCACAGAGAAGGCTCTTCCCCTGGGGCCCGCGAACCGACATTGTTTAGTTGATGGGACCCGGAGAAGGCCCACTCTGTGGGACCTAATCGGTCGCTGGGATTCGTGCGGCAGGAGGCGGTCTCGGAGATATTCTGGTCCAGTGCCATGAAGGGCTTTAAAGGTCATAACCAACACTTTGAATTGTGACCGGAAATTGATCGGCAGCCAATGCAGGCTGCGGAGTGATGGTGAAACATGGGCATACCTAGGTAACCCCATGACTGCTCTCGCAGCTGCATTCTGCACGATCTGAAGTTTCCGAACACTTTTTAAAGGTAGCCCCATGTAGAGAGCATTACAGTAGTCGAACCTCGAGGTGATGAGGGCATGAGTGACTGTGAGCAATGAGTCCCGGTCCAGATAGGGCCGCAACTGGTGCACCAGGCGAACCTGGGCAAACGCCCCCCTCGCCACAGCTGAAAGATGGTTCTCTAATGTGAGCTGTGGATCGAGGAGGACGTCCAAGTTGCGGACTCTCTCTGAGGGGGTCAATAATTCCCCCCCCCAGGGTAATGGACGGACAGATGGGATTGTCCTTGGGAGGCAAAACCCACAGCCACTCCGTCTTATCCGGGTTGAGTTTGAGTCTGTTGACACCCATCCAGGCCCCAACAGCCTCCAGGCACCGGCACATCACTTCCACTGCTTTGTTGACTGGACATGGGGTGGAGATGTAAAGCTGGGTATCATCAGCATATTGATGATACCTCACCCCATGTCCTTGGATGATCTCACCCAGCGGTTTCATGTAGATATTAAATAGCGGGGGGGGGAAGAGGACCGACCCCTGAGGCACCCCACAAGGGAGAGACCTCGGAGCCGACCTCTGACCCCCCACTAACACCGACTGCGACCGGCCAGAGAGGTAGGAGGAGAACCACTGGAGAACAGTGCCTCCCACCCCCAACCCCTCCAGCCGGTGAAGAAGGATACCATGGTCGATGGTATCGAAAGCCGCTGAGAGGTCAAGGAGCACCAGGACAGAGGATAAACCCCTGTCCTGGGCCCGCCAGAGATCATCCATCAACGCGACCAAAGCAGTTTCCATGCTGTAACCGGGCCTGAAACCCGACTGCTGGGGACCTATTGTCTTATTATTGTTGTTAGCCGCCCCGAGTCTACGGAGAGGGGCGGCATACAAATCCAATAAATAAATAGATAGATAGATAGATAGATAGATAGATAGATAGATAGATAGATAGATAGATAGATAGATAAATAAAGATGGTCATAGGGGTCAAATAAGCAATGAGGAAACAATCAATATTAATAAAAATCTTAAGAATACAAGCAACAAGTTTTACCAATTATGCTGTTGCCAAATGAAGAATCAAGACTAACCTAAACTCAGCCCTGTCTAAGCACTTTATAGAGTCAACATATTGCCCCTAACAATCTGGATTCTCATTTTACCAACTTCAGAAGGATGGAAGTCTGAGTCAACCTTGAACCAATGAGAATTGAACTGCTGGCAGTCTCCAGAATTAGCCTGCAATACTGAATTCCAACCACTGCGCCACCATAGCTCTTAGGGATAGATTATTATGGAGAAAATCTATCTATGTGGTCGGTAACAATTGTCCCCAACTTGATGGCACATTATAATCATAATGAAAGAATGGAAAGAAACACATGGATAATATTTCTACTGATGACTTTGTCTAATTTGGATAAACAAATTGCAAATTGCCCCACCAGTTTCAGTGGGGATGTGGCTTCCTTCTTGGTGGTTCCTTGATAAGGATATTACTTTTTGCCTGACTGTTTGTCCCTGCTTTTCTGAGTGTTGACTGCTGGTTTTATTTCTTTCATAGGTTTTTCATTGTCTCATTTGAATGGTACATACAATAAATGTATTTTATCTCTATCTGCTCATATATGGTGGCTTTGGCTGAAGTGCCAGGCTTCCAGGAATTTTTGGATTAGTCTTGACTTAAAATAGCAGGAGTTTCCCCGTTGAAACTGTAGCTGAGTTTGTCCACGTGTTGTCCATTTAAGGATTCGTCAAGAGTTTGTATGAGGTCTTCTGACTGCTAGTTGATGCTCATAGATACATTTCTTACAAGGATTGTAATACCCACCAGAAAGGTAGAAGACCAGTAGACTTTAGCTGTCTAAAGAAGGCTCTGATGCTTGGATAGGTGGAAGCAAAGAAAAAAAGAGGATGACCACCAGCAAGGTGGATAGAGGTTACAATGGCAATGAGTGCCTCATTAGACCTGAAAGATCAAATCAGCAATAGCAATAGCAGACTTATATTTATTTATTTATCTATCTATCTATCTATCTATCTATCAATCTATCTATCTATCTATCTATCTATCTATCTATCTATCTATCTATCTATCTATCTATCTATCTATCTATCTATCTATCTATCTATCTATTATTTAGATTTGTATGCCGCCCCTCTCCGCAGGCTCCCTTTTTCTGTGTTTTTCTCTATAAACGACATTTCTTTCACAGATCATTGTGTATAGGACAGCTAGGCAAAGTTTCAGTGTTCCCCAAATATGTAATGCATACATCCTCCCCACTTAATTGGACATTTTCTCACCCAGCTTTGCTCATCAGTATTATCTCTTCCATTTAGAAGTGCTTTGTCAAGGCTGGAAACCAGATAGGGAGGGCTGTAATGGAAATGTCTGAGATAATTTTTTAATAACTACTGGGATATTGTCTAAACAGTAAATGTATATAATTAAAAGGATGGGAAATTGCAACAGAATAGTACATAAGCTTTCAGAAACCTACCTGGGGAGAACTCCTGTATGGGTCTTCCAAGGAAAGGTGTTGTTATGCTAGCTGCAGAGGTGGGCTTCATATACTGTAACAACCGGTTTGACCAACACTGTAAATGTGAGCATCGGTGCATGCGTACGGTGTCACAAAACACAGCAATTTGTGAATGCCTGCCATCTGCACATGTGTGCAGTATCACAAAACATGACAATTCGTCCAGCATGCATGCAGCATCACAAAACATAGCGATATAGGACAGGATTGCGCCCAGGCAGGTGGGCGGGTGTGGGCTCATCCATAGATTGCTACTACTGGTTGGCCAGTTTGAATGGCTGAATCCCACTTTTGGCTAGCTGGAATAATCTATAGAACTTCCTAAACTGCCTTTGATAATTCTCCTTATACTGAATGTGGCCATATCTTGCTTTACTGTCTAGCGTATTTTATGCTTTGCAAGTAAAGTTATTCTTTTGGCTAGAATTTTCACTTTTTACCTTGTTTGTATGTTTATTGCTTTTGAAACTGCAAATCTTAACCCATATCATCTAAAAATTTTCACTTGCAAGTAAAACTATGCTGTTGTGCACATTCAACTTTGTACAGAACAAAATATTCAATGATAATATTTCATTCATTCAGATCTAGGATGTGTTATTTGAGTGTCCCCTTTATTTTTTTTGAGCAGTATGTTATATTTATTTATTTATTTATTTAATTGGACTTCTATATATTCTATATATTATATTATACATTATAACTGTGTACATCACCAAACAAAACGTGCTTTATTCTAGTTTGTCATATTTAGAGAATTGGAGGAAGATCTCCATCTTTTATAGTTCAATTCAATTCAATTCAATTTATTGGATTTATATGCCGCCCCTCTCCGAAAACTCGGGGCGGCATATAAATCCAATAAATTGAATTGACTTGAATTGAACTATAAAAGATGGAGATCTTCCTCCAATTCTCTAAATATGACAAACTAGTTCCTATAGCTTCATTCATGTGCTCTAATAGATACTTTTATGCTTTAACATGGTTCATTGAACAAACCTAGTGACTTGAGGCTATTTTCTTCCTTGAGCTTATATTTTAGATGAGAATTGGAGAACTTCTCCTTTTTCTTAGGAATGCAACTTTTACATTCCCAGATGCCACGTGAAGCCTCTATCAGCAGAACTTGACAACCAAAAGAAAACTTCTTGAGCATTGCACCTTTACCAGTTAAAATTGAGGATTAACTAAGGTAATTTCTGATTGTAAAAGCTTTTGACTTGCATACAATAAAATGTTGAGAAGGTGGTCTTTGTTTCGTTTGTATTGCCTTGGTTTATACCTCTTGGAATTTCTATGAATTGGAATTCAAGTGTGACTCTACTTTTCTATTTTATTCATATGTCTGGATTCTCAGTTCTTTAATTTCAGGTCACATTCTTAATTTTGTCACTATCCTGGTTCTATCTTCGTACAACCATAAAGTTTCCTGGAGTAGAATGTGAATTGTTTAGGGATCGCTTGTCTGACATTTCTAATCCTGGCAGAGATTCCTTCCTTTGGAAGGAGAGTCCTTTTGAATCTTTGAATCATTAACAAAGTTTATTTGTTAATGATTCATATTTGGACCCAGCTCAACTTGGATTCATTTCTGGAATCTTTCCTATTCAGTTCTGGGTTTGAGATTTGAAAGCATTGAAAATAGGTAAGTCAGTAAAGGGATACTTCAATAAAGATTGTTTATTTCAGACTTGTTATTATATTACATGCTCTTCTTTTAGGACCCGCTTTACATGATCACTCAGAAAGGTTTTGTATGTAGTATGAGGGTTACCCAGAAAGTAATGCACCACATTTTTTTCCTCAGCTTACAGTAAAGGTACGAATGCGAAACTTTAGAAGTACAGTAGTACCTCTAGATACGAGCTGCTCTACATGCGAGTATTTCAAGATACGAGCAACGAGGGGAGAGACATTTCTGTTCTACTTCCGAGCTCAAATTTGGGATACGAGCCGAGTGTCCACTAGATGGCGCAAGAATCCTTGCTTTTGGTTATCTCGGAGGGGAAAAAAGTTATTTGTTCCAGAATACAAGTTCCCTTATGGAACGAATTATGCTCGTATCTAGGGGTACTACTGTACATTATTTGAATTTTCTGGAGTGCGTGTGTAAATTTTGCGTTTTTTCAGACAGATAGCGTAGCTGCAGCAGGGTTTTGAAATGGTGTTTGTAAGTGATGTACGTTTTAAGCAGCATGTTGTCATTGAATTTCTCACTGAGGACAAAGAAACTGTTGAGAACATTCACAAATGTTTGTGTACAGTTTACAGGGAATCTGCAATTGACAAAAGTACAGTTAGTTGCAAAGAGGGTGAGAGTGAAGAGGTGATTCGTACAGTGCAGAAATGGCTTTGTGACCAGAACATGGAGTGGTACCGATAGGGCATACACGCCCTTGTGTCTCACTGGAGGAAAGCCATAGAATGGACGGAGATTACATGGAAAAATAGGGAGTGTAGAAGAAACAACCTTCTTTCCTGTGTGTAAGTTTCATTGTGTTCAATAAATAATTGTTGAAGAAAAAAAATGTGGTGCATTACTTTCTGGGCGATGCTCGTTGCTCGTTGTCATGTTTTGCAGTATTGAAAGATCTGAGTCATTTACAGTACTGTATTAGGGCAGAAAGCACTACAATAATCCAAGCAGTAGTTTACCAGCAGATAAATGGTACAGTGGCTGGTCCATCTCTCTCCAGAAAGGCTTGCAATCATCACACCAGAATATGTGCAAACTCTTGCCAGTTTCCCTAATGACAATGTGACGTTTGTGCTTTTAATCTTGTACGATGCTATGTTAGCAACCATGCTTTCTATGGTGACTTAGTCGTATGGCAAGAGACTTTGCCACAGCAGCATATACATAGATGTATGTTTTGGACTCATAGAAAATCATCTCCTGTCTTTTGCTTGCACCAAAATTGACACGGTGTTTTTACGCAAGCTGTTCTGTAGTAAAAAATGGGTTGCAACACTGAGCTGAGTTTCATCTAAAAGTAATTATATCAGGTGGTGCCTGGAGCTACATCTGTCTCGTGCCCGATTGTTGTTTCTTATGTGTTGCTAAGGAGAAAGAAATGGAGAAACCTATCTGTGGGAAGCAAAGATAATATTAATTTCCCCCCCTTTCAATAGTTTAGTGCGGCTTTGTTCCCCTTGCCCACGGCTCTCCTTGACCTTCTGAAACACAGCCGGCCCCAGCCTTGTGGATGGCAGCTTTCCAATCTGACTCTATCTTTTGCATTCAGTTAGGATATTCTTGCTAACAAAGTAAACAAGAAATAATAAGGATGCATTGAATTGCCAAGAGAAAAGCCGCTGAGAATTTTAGCATGTAAAACTGCTTCATGGATAGAGATAAAATCAGATACATAAACAGGTGGCCACAGAGATCTGTCTTAACAGCAAGACTTCAGGAGCGTGCCTGTTTTTCTTAATTATGTCAAGATCAATACTAGAGCTTGCTGTGTGAAGCAAAAGATGGGTAGGGCAGATGCTAAAGCTCTTAGATTAAGGGCAAAACAAACCATTGAATAACATTGTGGCAGTCCAACTTCTACCAAGTGTTATTGCCAGGGTTATTCCATGGTTTCTACCAAGTTGGACTGGGCAGGCAGCTCTCTGAATATTTTAGCAGGTAAGTCTGGCCAAGGAAGAGAGAAAGGAGCTCCGCAGGGAATAGAAAAGCTTTTGAGCGGGTGGCCTTCACACTTGCTTTTTGATTTGCCCCGGAGTGGAGTAAAGATGCTGAGACAGTGTATGTGTTAAATATAGGGTCACTTTATTAAATTAGCATAAATTTAAATAACGTAACTTTAAATACGTAAATTTAAATATTCAAATTCAACTATAAACAAAGGACCTGCAGAGGCCAAAAACTAATGGGGCGGAAATTCCTGCCAGACCCTTCCTGGGCAACATTGGGCAAAAACTCCTTGCTGAACCAGGTGAAGGTAGCCACCTTCACCTGGATCCGAGCCACGTCCTTTGGCATGTGGGAGGAGCTCACCCTCCAATCCCCGAGGGAAATTGGATCCAGTGAGTCCCATGGGCATCCTCTCTCCAATCCCCAAAGTTGTAACAACTTATAGTTCATGGAGAGAGGCGGTCCATCATCCTTTTTAAAAGATGCCCAAAGGAGCATGCGCAGTCGCTCCTACTGCCCATTTCAGCCCCTAACCTGACAACCCCAGTGACCAGAGGGAAGCCTAATTACAAATATCTATATAGCGCCGCACCCCCTAACCATTCCATCCATATTGTCAGTGTGGAATAGGCGAAAAAACGGCCGCCTCTAAAGGGGAAGCCGCAAAAAATTCCTATTCGGCCCCGAAGCGACCTCCTTCAGATACACTGTTGATAGCGGAGGGCGGGCGGGTGTTCGCTTCGGGACTCCAGCAGGGCAAGGAGGAGGTCCTGCTCAGACCGCCCTTAAATAGGGCAATCCAGGACCTCCCCCCAGGCCCTGCATGCAGCGTGCCACCTTGGCACGCTTCCAAAAGCCGAACTTCTGGTTTTGCTGGAAACTGGACGATCGGAGCTCCACAGAGCTCGAGGCAGCATCCCCCGGCTCCGGGGGCAATTTCGGCCGGCGGTTTAAGCCACCGACCAGGCATTTGTGTTAAGTATGTGTTAGGATTGCCCTCTTAATCAAGGAGATTTTGTAAGCACTGAAAGGGAGTGATTAAATATTTTGATCCAAATTAAAGGTCTTAATACAAAGCTGCATTTTTAAAAATCAAATTATAGTTTTCAAGCCACCCATTATATGAAATGGCAGAATGTATAGGAGTTGCGTATAGTAATACGCAGAATGCTTATCTGCTCTAGAGAAGTTTGAAAAGCCTGCAGAAATTGTAAGGTTAGAGGTCTTCTTTTCAATTCCTGCATGAATCCTGCATAAAAGAGAGAAAATTCAGCGTTAGGTGCAAATCTGAATAATGGATCCCCAAATATTGTGAGGCATTACTTCCTGGTTCTATGGATGTTAAAGTTTTATATTTTCTAACATAGGAAATAGATTTAAAGGTTGAGTTCTGCAGACTGGACCTACCTTCTCTACTAGAAGAAGAGATAACAATTTGCAAGGGTTTCCAGACAACCTCAGCCAGTGTCTCTGAGTCTTCGGAGAGGGGCGACATAGAAATCCAATAAATAAATAAGTTAAAAAACCTTTTCCAAAGCCATTATCCCTCCTCCTGTTCAGGCAGCTATATATAGCAGTATGTACACAATGTAGAAACCTATCAAATGCCTATTGTGTGCCAGTAGTGCTTCAAATGGATCACCACTCTCTGTTCAGCACAAGGCTTTTAAAAGAAATTGATTTTAGGTGAGGGACATGTTACAAAAGCAAGCAGATTTTTCTCTTGGTCTCATGGAGCTTCACAATGGAGAATTGCCAGAGCTCAACCTCTTTGGCTTTGTTCTTCTTTGCAGGTTAGATGGGGAAGTTCTTGGGTCTTTAAAAAATAGTGTTCCCCAAGAAAGGGCAACGTGTATTGTACTGGATATGGCTTTGCAAGCTTATTCACAGAAACAGTCAAGGTTTCTTGCAGATGGAAAAAAACCCCTGAGATTACACACACAAACACACACCATAACGGCTTGCCCTGTACATAAAAAAAATGAGATATAAGAATGAAGAACTTTCTCCCAGATGCCCTGATTTTATGTGTGTGTAATTATATAGGAAAGAGACTCACTTTTGTCTAGAGCAGTGATGGTGAACCAATCTGCAAGGCGCTTTGCATGGCGCTTTGAAAAACTTTAAAATGGCTGTTGGAGAGCTTGGCAGAATTACCCACCAGCCTAGGTATAGCTTGATGGCTAATAAGTACGCATAGATGGGGTCACACATCATGGACTACATTACCTGTTGTGTATACTCCCTTGTAGCTTGAGGAATTTTCAGATTCAGATGATGAGTGGGATTTAGAGATCATAAATTTCCCTGTTCTACCAACAGTTAGCAATGTGGTGGACCACATTTGCTTTGAAATTATGGAGGTAAGGATGAATATGTATAATGAAAATAAATTGAAAAAACTGATGGAACGATGGGAAATGGTGAGAGGTTATATGACAAGTAGAATTTGTGATCTAGCCCTAAAGAATAAATTAGAATCACTCTTTGATATGTAAATAGAATGCAGATTCCAGCTTAGAAGAATATTAAAGATGTTAGTACAGACCCTCCAATTGGTGGTGGGGTATATATGTATGTTGTCAGGTGATGGGTGCATCTTCACAGGACACTGTTTTTATGTTTTATGTATGTAGTCTGTATGTTTTAACATTTAAAACTAATTTAAAAAAAGCAATGTTAGTGAAGATCACAGAGCTAATGATATAGACATGAGTTCGGATGACTCAAATGGGGAAGATAATAGATGAAGGGTTGCTCATTTCAGAGATGATTGGAAGAAAGAAGGAGGAGATATTAGAGAGTAATTAATTAATCAGTTACCTCACATCCGGGTGTAAAACGGAAGAGAAGCTGAATTTGTTCAATCTTGCAATCTAAAAATGGTCCCGTCCAGGACTTTCTCTGGAGCGTAAGCTATCATGTGTGATTTATTACTTGCTTTTTTATGGCTCCTGGCTAGCCCTGATTAGCCCATAAATTTTAGAATGACTTGTGGAATGTTTTTTATGTTACTGTCAAGCTTATCTACTTAATAATAACTTCCCCAGGCCTATACTGTTTATGTATGGTATGTTGTCTGTATGTTTTCTTAAATTATGGGTTTTTAGTTTTAATTATTAGATTTGTTTTTTCTATTACTGTTGTGAGTCTACGGAGAGGGGCGGCATACAAATTTAATAAATAATTAATAATTAATAATAATAATTGCTGAGATAGAGATGAAGAGAGAAGAAAAGTGCGTGCAAAGTTGATGTGTTAAGAGGAGAAATAAAGAGGATGTGTTTTACAATGGGACGCATTGAGAAATCATTTACTCCAAGTATTATCTGTATGAGCCTGAAATCAGAACATTACCCAGAGTGCAAATCTCCAGCTACCCTAATGCATTCTCTTAAAGAAATCCCTCCTAAACTGAGCTAACTATCCCTTGAGACTGTCAGAACAAAGGGGGGGTTCTAAATAGGTTCACAGCTTGAGCTATTTATAAAAATAATAAAAGTGAGATGATTTTTTTTTTTTTAAAAAAGAGATCACCCAATAGGTCAATACTACTAGCAATGGTTGTCATCCTGTTTGCTATATAATAATGTATATTTTTGGAATCTGGGGTGTTGAAGTGGCTATTTCCTCTGAGAAAATAAACCTATCTAAGGAAGAAAGCAGGTCACTGGAAGTGGAACCAGTTCATCCTTCTCACCCTTTTATACTGTTGAAGGTTCAGAGATGTCAGAAAAGTGTGGTTTTTCAAGCATAGCCACTTAAAAAGCCAGAATGACCCAAAGTTGAAATTCTCTTATTTACATAATGAAACATCTCACAATGGGCTAATAATGCAATCTTTCAGTATCACCAACATAAAAAAAGCTGTGCTACAAATATCAAGTGGATTTGTGAACAAAAGGAAATAGCCACAGAAGGGCAGATACTTAGTTCATACATAGTCTGAATTCTGTATGTGACTTCAGACATTATGAACTGGTGGAGATCAGTTTGAGCTATTCCCACGCGGCAATTTCTAACAGGGTGGTTTCTGTTAGAAGCACTTTACATTTGCACTTTTATTGGGTTTATTACTATGTCTCTAAGGCATCATTTGTTTTAAATTCATGGGCTGCTGCCTGGTACCTTGACCCCAGTTTCAGTCTGGGAAAGATGAAAATCGGAGACCAGCTGGGTCCTGTAATTAGGAATATGCTGGTGCATAATTGGGCAGATGAGAAGCAGAATGAGCACAGCATGGTTATAACTGAGAAGATGGACCATAAGAAGGTTGAGATTATAAATGTTCCCAATGACAATGGTATTTGTAGGGCCACTTATTAGCACTCAGCATCTTTCTTCCCCCCAAAAAAACCTGGACAGCATGCTTACTAGGACCAATCAAAACAAATAAAAAGATCTCCAGAGATACTGTATTATCAAAAAAACAATTCTTAAAATCTGGGGTTAATAAAGAAGCAAAAAAGCGCAGGAGTTAGACCGATGTATAAGCCATGATATCAGCAATTCAAGTCCTAACATTTCCCCCATCAAGTCTTCTGGCAATGTTGCTTTCTCTGTTTCTAAAGCTTCATTTGGAAAAACAAATAAAATGGGAAATTGGCATGGTGCTAATAATCAATATTTAGTACAGATATTGTATGATCCTTATTTTCAAGAAACACCCTGGGGGCACATAGATTCCAGATGCAGATTTAAACATAGAAATGGTGGGTAAGGGGAAGAAGGAAGGAAGGAAGAAAAGAGGGAGGGAAGGAAGGATGGATGGAAGGAAAAAGAAAGAAAGAAAGAAAGACAAACAAACAAACAATAGTCAGCTGGAGTGGTAGAGAACCAGCTTGCGATACTCAAGAGACAGCAGAGAATATCTTTCCCAGTTTGTCTTACAGCTCTGAGAAAAAGAAATAAATTTGAAATGGCAGCTTGTAGGCTGCCTCTTTTAACTATGCTTCATCACACATACCCATCGACTGTAGGCCAGTAGTGGGTACTAAACAGGGGTGGTTCTAACTTACCTCACTACTGGTTCACTTCCTCCTACCATGTGGCAACCCCACCTCCAAAGCCGAAAAACAGATGGTGACCATATGCACAGTGCCAGAATTCGACTTCTGGGCATGCTCAGAAGGTACAATAAATGAATGAATGAATGAATGAATGAATGAATGAATGAATGAATAAATAAATAAATAAATAAATAAATAAAATTTTTTTAAAAAAGAGATGGTGGTGCCCACGGACAGATACTACCTGATCTGGTTCAGTGAAGTCATCATGACATCACCAATGGGTTGCTACCAGTTTGGATAAACCAGTCCACACTGGGAAGAACCCACCCCTGATTCTAAAACCCTTTACTACCAATTTGCACTCATGCATGTTTGTTCCCATGTGCAATGCTTCTGTGCAGAAGTGTCCTGGGTGGGTGGGCAGAGCCTCCCACCACCAATACTACTAGTTTTAAGAACTGGCTCAAACCAGGAGCAACCCATGGCATAAATATCCTGATGAACATCAGACAAGAGGAATTTTTCCAAAAGGGTAGCTATGCACCTGTTCCAACAATTGTATAAAACGATTCTTCAAGTGGGATGTATCAGTGTGTGAAGAATAATTTAGAGGACATATTGCAAATTTATTTTATTACCAATCCAAAACCAGACTTTGAATAAAGCGTTGCTGGCAATACACAGAAAGAAACGTATGCTACAAAGCACCGCAAGCGACTTCTGAATCAAAAATAGTTTTCCTGATAGTGAATCACGCAAATTAATGGGTAGGAGATTTTAAAGGGAAAACATTCTAAGTTTGGGAAAGCAGCCAAGGAAAGGGATTCTACAGGATGGAATAGCAATGGTGCAAGGGCAAAACTTCATAGATCATTTTTCTGCCAGGTGCCTTAATTGAGCTTTGCTGATTTATTCTGGAAAGGCTGGCAGTGTATTAAAAGCAGAGAAGAGAAAATGCATGGAAACCATTGGGAGATATTATAAGGTTTACGTTATTTTTATATTTATTTTGAATAATTCCAGCAGGTTAATAATGCAGCAGTTAATAGAGAAGGGTGTCTTCCCACTGTGCATGTAAGATGATTTCCCTGGTGATTGAACTATGTCCAGAAGCTTGTAATTTTGCAAAATTTTAATGTGGCTCCATTGGGGCTGTGGATGGGCAACTTTCAAAGCTCTGGCTGTTGTGTTTGTTTTAAAATAATCGCAGAAAATCTGTGATTGGTTAAGACGCGGCTATTCAGAAAATAGCCGCGAAAGTTAAATGGTTGTCAGTTACAAGAAAGCCCGCCGTTTTAAAGAGTATAAAAGGGCAACGGGTTAGCCGTTGCCCTCATTCGGAAATCCTACTGTTCCAGAGCTCGTGATTCACCTTGTTATGAATAAACCAGTTTGATTTAAACTACCGGAGTCCTGACTTTTCAGTGGCGACGAGGAGGTCGAACTCCCGCTAACGCAGCCATGAACTCGGCCATGGCTCCACCGCCGCCTGTGTTCCACTCCGAGACGGAAGCTTGGACCTCTTACATGTCCAAATTCACATTTTTCCTGAAAGCGAGCAACGTTGCCCTCATTCGGAAATCCTACTGTTCCAGAGCTCGTGATTCACCTTGTTATGAATAAACCAGTTTGATTTAAACTACCGGAGTCCTGACTTTTCACTGGCTCTCTTCAAATTGACACACCAAAAGAAACAGATAAACAAAAATCCAGAATCAACTCAAGAAAAGCTTGGCCACTACCTTGCCCTTTTTGAAGAGAAGAAAAACGTTTTATTTTCACTTGGAGAAAACAGGGAGTGCCAGCTAGTCTATTACTAATTAACTCCAATCAATTTCCTTTGTGTGGGTAAATATTAAATAAAACTTGCGAGAAAGGCAAGGCAAAAGGCAATGTTGGAAAGAACCAAATCCAGCCCGGATCAATCTTAGACTCGATATGGGAATCTGAAGGCTGAAATGGTTGAACATCTGGAAATACCCAGAGCAGCAAGTGCAACTGTCTTTTAATGGCTATAGATCACAAAGTATTTTGCTAACATTAAGGGGAAAAAAACTGGGCTCCATTGTTTCAGTTATCAGATACCAGCGTGAATGAATTGCTGCTGCAATTCTCAAGTCAATATTTGTCAGGTTACCGTGGCTAATTCTGTCACGAAGCATGATTTAATACCCGATTAATGTGAAATGCTCACTGCTGCGTGCATTTGGTAAACACACACCGTTTAAATTAGAATTATATTCTGTCTGTTTTTCAAATTCTGCATGCCCTGGTCCAAGATTAGAGTTTCAGTTGGGTGGTTACTCCTTCCTACATTAAACTGAACTGTATTTGCCCAACGAGCTAGAGCAAAGTCGGATGTTGCAAACGATCAGGTGTTGAGTCAGGCGGGAGGAAATAGTAAGACAACGGCCAACTCGAAAGAGAGAACAAGTCAATGTTATTGGGAGTAATTAGATTAGTATGCAAATTGAATTGATAGGAAATGAATACACATTTTGTAGGTTTGCATGAGTCAAAAAGAGGGCTGTGAAAATATTTACGGACCCCTCGCATCCCGGACATAAATTGTTTCAACTCCTACCCTCAAAACGTTGCTATAGAGCACTGGACACCAAGACAACTAGATTAGATTAGATTAGATTAGATTTATTGGATTTATATGCCGCCCCTCTTCGCAGACTCGGGGCGGCTCACAACCATGGCAAAAACAGTACATAGTGACAAATCTAATATTTACCAATCTAATTACAGTTTTAGGTTAAAAAAATCATAAAAGCAACCCCAATATATATAAAAAACAAGCACACAATCCATCAAACACCAAAACAACATGGGCAGGGGGAGTTGTTTCAATTCCCCCATGCCTGACGGCAGAGGTGGGTTTTAAGGAGTTTACGAAAGGCAAGGAGGGTGGGGGCAATCCTAATCTCAGGGGGGAGCTGGTTCCAGAGGGTCGGAGCCACCACAGAGAAGGCTCTTCCCCTGGGTCCTGCCAGATGACATTGTTTAGTCGATGGAACCCGGAGAAGGCCAACTCTGTGGGACCTAACCAGTCGCTGGGATTCGTGTGGCAGAAAGGCGGTCCCGAAGATATTCTGGTCCGGTGCCTAGACACAAGAATAGTTTTTTCTCCCAAATGACATCACTTTGCTAAACAAAGAACTCCTTCATCACTGTCAAACTATTCACTAAGGCTGCATTACTATTACTATTAGTCTTCTCATCATTCCTATCACCCATCTCTGCCCACTTATGACTGCCTGACTGTAACCTGTTGCTTGTATCCTTACGATTTATATTAATATTGATTGTTTTCTGATTGCTTATTTATATCCTATGACAATCATTAAGTATTGTACCGCATGAATCTTGACAAATACAACTTTTCTTTTATGTACACTGAGAGCATATGCAGCAAAGACAAATTTCTTGTGTGTCCAATCACACTTGGTCAATAAAGAATTCTATTCTATGGGTGGCAAAGAACAGACTTCAACATAATTCTAGTAAGACCCAGTAGCTTTGAGTGTTACAGTCCCTGCATCCAGGGATTTTCCATCTCTACGTAGCTCTGGGTTGGGGAGTGCTCTCCCCCAGACAGGACATATATGCAATTTGGATTCCTGTTTGATTTTTTTGGTCCTGCTGGAAGAGCAGATATCATCTCCAGCCAAATGGGCTTTGCACAAGTTCACCTTGTTTCTAAATCAGAATGTCCTACTTATAGTCACCACATGTGTTGTGGTTAGCTCTGGCCCAGCTCCTGCCCCAAGGAATGTGGAGGTGGATGTGGGGGAAACATCCACATGTCACAGGCCTGTTTTGTTCCCGACAGCTAGTGAATTATCCGATGACGAAGGAAGTGTGGGTGGGATGGAAGAGGGGGGCTTGGCTGACAGCCCAGGAGGAGATCAATCTTCCTTATCTTCCTTGGATTCAAATGATGAACATATGACAGACCCACACATGCATAGAGCTATGCATAGGAGAGAATAACTTTCTGTTCTGGGTCCTATTCTTTTTAATATGTTTGTGAGTGACATAGGGGAAGGTTTGGTAGGGAAGGTTTGCCTATTTGCCGATGACTCTAAAGTGTGCAATAGGGTTGATATTCCTGGAGGTGTCTGTAATATAGCAAATGGTTTAGCTTTACTAGATAAATGGTCAAAGCAATGGAAACTGCAGTTTAATGTTTCCAAATGTAAAATAATGCACTTGGGGAAAAGGAATCCTCAATCTGAGTATTGCATTGGCAGTTCTGTGTTAGCAAAAACTTCAGAAGAGAAGGATTTAGGGGTAGTGATTTCTCACAGTCTCAAAATGGGTGAGCAGTGTGGTCGGGCGGTAGGAAAAGCAAGTAGGATGCTTGGCTGCATAGCTAGCGGTATAACAAGCAGGAAGAGGGAGAATGTGATCCCCTTATATAGAGTGCTGGTGAGACCACATTTGGAATACTGTGTTCAGTTCTGGAGACCTCACCTACAAAAAGATATTGACAAAATTGAATGGGTCCAAAGATGGACTACAAGAATGGTGGAAGGTCTTAAGCATAAAACGTATCAGGAAAGACTGAATGAACTCAATCTGTATAGTCTGGAGGACAGAAGGAAAAGGGGGGACATGGTTGAAACATTTAAATATGTTAAAGGGTTAAATAAGGTTCAGGAGGGAAGTGTTTTTAATAGGAAAGTGAACACAAGAACAAGGGGACACAATCTGAAGTTAGTTGGGGGAAAGATCAAAAGCAACATGAGAAAATATTATTTTACTGAAAGAGTAGTAGATCCTTGGAACAAACTTCCAGCAGACGTGGTTGGTAAATCCACAGTAACTGAATTTAAACATGCCTGGGATAAATATATATCCATTGTAAGATAAAATACAGGAAATAGTATAAGGGCAGACTAGATGGACCATGAGGTCTTTTTCTGCCGTCAGTCTTCTATGTTTCTAACTTAAGACATATTACAGGAGATAAGAGAGGCCACCTGTGGTTGGGTGGGGCTCCAGTAATTAGAGCTGCTGATAAAATAGCAGCGTGCTGGCTTAGCTGTTGTGGAAGATTATCTGATCGTAGTTCGTCAAGACCGTGACTTGCTATTTCCTGATTATATTCAAGACTTTGTTTGAATTCCCGGACTCTGGACTATAATTCATTATGAGTGTTTATCCTCGTGTGGACAACAGTAGCTGTGAGCCAATTCCCAGTTACTGGGTTAGTAATTGGATTTATTATTAGACTTCATTCTTGGATTGTCTTTAAAGTGTGCCTTGTTTGTACAAGAAATCCCTTTGAAGTTTGAAAGGGAGTTTTTTCTTCTCTTCTGTTGATAAAGAACATTTACTTGCATTCTATCATGTGTGTGTGTCTGCTTGGGTTAATTAACCTGCGGGTGGCACACATCGGCAGAACAACATGGGGTTTTTATTTTTATTTTAATCCATATTTGTTAATTAAGTAAATAAAAAAGGAAGATTTCCCCTGTTGAATCGTGTCCAACTCTACAGTAAATGTGTCAGTCCAGAAGGCCATTTTTTTCTTTTGGCCTTTCAGGGCTGCCACATTTAGTCGGTGGGAAACTAGGAGGAGGAGGATGGATGGATGGAGTTGGTAGAAGTATTTAGCCATAACAACATTCTTTGAGAGTCAAAGACGTTCAGCCTGCACCTGGAGTGGCATGACTGGGAGGCATCCACAGATGGGACGGTGGACTGATTGGGCCATTGGGTGGACATGTGGGTGCAGGGGAAGGGACTTTGATTTTTCTTTGAGTGGGGAAAACCTGGGAGCTTTCAGATTTGGGTTTTCCCAGATGTACTAATAAATTGGAACTTTGAGGCACTGATGGCCTTGGAGTCTTTGTTGGTTGGAGGTGTTTCTTGGAATCCTGACATTTCCAGCCGACGTAGCCAGCAATTTCTAAAGATGCTTCTGTAGTCATGGGGCCATATGGCTGGTATGACTATATGCTCTTACCTTCCCATCAAAGTATTACCTATGCTTTCAAACTGCTCGGTTGGCAGGAAATGGGGCAGAAACAGGAGCTCACTGTGTCATGTGGAGGCATGGGTGGTTTATTCCCTCTCCAAGTGCCCAGAGAAAGGAAAACGCTCCATTCGCTCTGGGCTGACAAGACTGAAGGGAGCGTTTCTTTTCTCTGGGAGCTGGCAGAGGTTTATTTCCCTCTCCAAGGGTCCAGAGAAAGGAAAATGCTTTGTTTGCTCTGGACTGCCAAAGCTTCCTTAAACACCACAAAAAGGCTCTTCGGGCAGCCCAGAAAAGCCCAAGATGGCCGGGATTAAAGGGGGAATGGCAGGAAACTGGCTGAGCCAGTTTCCTGCCATTCCTGGGAAATTTTTCCGGGCTCGGGTTCTTAAGTAGAAAATGGTTCTTAAGTAGAGGCAAAAAAATCTTGAACACCCGATTCTTATTTAGCAAAGGTCTTAAGTAGAGGTGTTCTTAGGTAGAGGTACCACTGTATTTCAATGGGATATATCTACATGGGTCTCTCTTTAAGACAGGCTGCAATTGGTCCAGAATGCAATCTTATGGGTGGTTATGGACATATCATGAAGTGCTAATAGAATACCACTGCTCCAGAGTCTGCCCTGTCCTCTAAATAAACTTCTGGGTACAATTCAAGGTGATGGTTATCTCCTGTAAAGCTCTTTGTGGCCCAAATGCAGGTTACCTGTGAGACAGCCTATCTCCAACTGGCTGTCTACCAACAGGTTGGGCATGTTCTGGGTCTCCCCTATAAAACAGTGTAATCTTTATCATATTATCTCTGATAATATGGATGGATGGATGGATGGATGGATAGATGGATAGATGGGGAGATGGGGAGATGGAAAAATGGAAAGATGGAGAGATGGAGAGATGGAGAGATGGAGAGATAGATAGATAGATAGAAAGATAGAGAGATAGAGAGATAGATAGAGAGAGAGAGAGAGAGAGGGAGGGAGAGAGAGGGAGAGAAAGAAAGAAAGAAAGAAAGAGAGAAAGAGAGAGAGGGGGGGCAAGTAACTGTAGTACAATGTCAAATTGCAACTGAGATTTAAGAAGCGCTTTGAGATTCACAAATAGCTCTAGATTCATTCTGGACAGTTGTCATTGGCATAGTATTTGAAAGTAGATTTTAAAAAGGCAATAAACTTAAATTGTCCAAGCCAGGTTTAGATAAGTCTAGATCTAATGCCATAGCAAATGTTGACAGCATCTATTCAGAAAACATTGGGATAACTTGTCTTTCTGCCCGAAAAGCTATGATGTGGCATTGTTAGAGCTGTCAGACAAATGAGAGTTTCTAAGACTCCATTCTTATTTCTACAAAAATTCACGCAGTGATATATGAAGAACAAAGCTGGTATTATGGGTTATGAGCCTAGAAACAAAGCAGAAATCTTTTCAGTTCAGTGAGACTTCATGTATTGTATGTTTTTGTGCTTTGTTTTACTTCTGTCTTGGACAATGTGCATATTATAATTAGTAGAAGGGTTCAATATTGCAACGAACTATATGGGGGTGGAACAAAACTCCCTTTTAGTCAGGCATTTGCATGCTTGCTTAGAAATGAATGAACTTTGAAGAAGTTGATGCAGAAGGCACGTGATGTGCAAAAACATTTACTTTTTGAGGTTCTCTGCCGAAACTATCAACAGCAGTTTTACATGTGATACAGATAAAGTTGGCTTTCTCCGGGTCCCGTCGACTAAGCAATGTCGTTTGGCGGGACCCAGGGGAAGAGCCTTCTCTGTGGTGGCCCCGACCCTCTGGAACCAGCTCCCCCCAGATATCAGAGTTGCGCCCACCCTCCTTGCCTTTCGCAAGCTCCTTAAAACCCACCTCTGTGGTCAGGCATGGGGGAATTGAAATTTCCCTTCCCCCTAGGCTTATAGAATTTATACATGGTATGTTTGTATGTATGAGTGGTTCTTTAAATTGGGGTTTTTTAGATTGTTTTTAATATTAGATTTGTTTACATTGTCTTTTTATATTGTTGTTAGCCGCCCCGAGTCTTCGGAGAGGGGCGGCATACACATCTAATAAATAAAATAACATAAATAAATAAATAAATAAATAAAATTATTTGCCTGATGCAGTGGGGAAAAGCAGTACAGAGGGTGTACGTTACAGCACTTTGGCAAATGTTGGGATATAAATATTTGCAAAATCTTGGGGATTTGAAATCTGCGATGCCCTTGGTTTGTAACCTGGAGCAACTGACTTGTTTTCACTTAGCCAGCTAATCCAACTAAAAATCCAACCAAGAGATAGGTAGATTTGCCAAGATCTCTGAAGGGCTCAGGCCGCAGCAAATGTATGTTGGTGCAGAACACCGAAGCTACCTCTATTGGCCCTGCATTCTCAGAAGATGAGAAAATGGCTTTGCAGTGACCATTGCAAGGCTTCAGACATATAGACTAACCTCAATACTCTTGAACTTGAAGAGGAACTGCACAAATAGTATAACTGAAACACAGAAACATAGAAGACTGACGGAAGAAAACGACCTCATGGTCCATCTATTCTGCCCTTATACTATTTCTTGTATTTTATCTTAGGATGGATCTATGTTTATCCCAGGCATGTTTAAATTCAGTTACTGTGGATTTACCAACCATGTCTGCTGCAAGTTTGTTCCAAACATCTACTACTCTTTCAGTAAAATAATATTTTCTTACGTTACTTCTAATCTTTCCCCCAACTAACCTCAGATTGTGCCCCCTTGTTCTTGTGTTCACTTTCCTATTTTATTTATTTATTTATTTTATTTATTTATTAGATTTGTATTAAATTTGTATTTATTAGATTTGTATTAAAAACACTTCTTGTCTTCTCTAACTTATTTAACCCTTTAACATATTTAAATGTTTCGATCATGTCCCCCCTTTCCCTTCTGTCCTCCAGACTATACAGATTGAGTTCATTAAGTCTTTCCTGATACGTTTTATGCTTAAGACCTTCCACCATTCTTGTAGCACGAATTGTAAATTACAATAATAATTTCACTTAATACCATAACCAAGTAGAGCTATATCGAGAACAGAATAACAGAGTTGGGAGAGACCTTAGAGATCTTCTAGTCCTACCCCGTGCTTAAGCGGGCAACCCTGCACTATTTCAGACAAATGGTTATCCAATCTCTTCTTTAAAACCTCCAGGGTTGGAGCATTCACAACTTCTGGAGGCAAGTTGCTCCACTGTCAGGAAATTTCTCCTTAGTTCTAGGTTGCTTCTCCTTGACCAAGTTACATTTTCTTAATTTTGCTTTTACTGTTCCCAAAAAGCTCTGAACTGAGCAGAGGTTTGGAAGGAGACTTAGGTTCAGGTGGCACCTAGTCAGGGGTGGATTCCACTTACCTTTGTCACCGTTTTGCATCATGATACACACATGCACGTCCGCTTGTGCCATTTCACTTCTGCACATGCTCAGAAGGTGGAGTCAGCCCAAAACACAGCTGAGAAGCTGATCAGCTGTGCTTCGGAGGAAGAAATAGAGGATAGAGGTCAGTATTAATGCAGGGGTGGGAGGGGAGCTTTTTTCAAAGGACAGAATGAGGAGAAGCCATCCAATCCCAGGAAAATGGTCCGAAAATTTAGGGGAAAAATGGCAGTGAGCACAAACCGACACAGGCAAAACTGGATCTATGATGCCAAAATTATGTCACCCATAGGTGGCTAATGGTTCGGGCGATCTGGTCTGAACCGGGAGAAACCCACCTCTTCCCCTTGTATAGAGGGGCTGAATGGCAGGAAGCAGAAGAGGACAGAGATTGTGGATGTGGTTCACGACGAAATAGCTCCATTCTTTCCTGAGACTTCTGGGTGAGGGTCGAGAAGAAATGCATAGTGATGAAGGGATTCAGTTACGCTACACTTTGAAGATAAGAACATAAGAAGAGCCATGCGGAATCAGACCAAAGCCCATCGAGTCCAGCATTCTGTGTCACACAGTGGCCCACCAATTGTCTATGGGGATCTTGAGCAGAAAGAGAAGGCAAGACCCTCCATTTCCCTTGACCCCCAACAAATGGTACTCAAGGGAATCCTGCCTGCCTCAACCAATACAGAGGCGGCACATGGGCATCTGTTTCAATAACCACGGATACACTTGGCATCCATGAATCTGTCTAATCCTGCCTTGGCTGTCACGACCTCTTATGGAAGTGAATTCCATAAACCAACGCCCCTCTGGGTAAAGAAATATTTCCCTTTATTTGTCCTCGCTTTCTTACGTATGAACTTTAGGGAGTGCCCCCTCGTCCTAGTATTGTGTGATAGAGAAAAGAATTTTTCTCTATCCACCTTTTCTATTCCATGCATGATTTTATGCACTTCGATTAAGTCACCCCTTAAATGCCATCTTTCAAGGCTGAAGAGACCAAGGCAACCTGGTTTCATAAGGGAGGTGCTCCATTTCTTTGATCATTCTTGTTGCCCCTTTTTGCACCTTTTCCAGTGCCATTATATCCTTCTTGAGGTGCGGTGACCAGAACTGTACACAGTACTCCAAGTGTGATCTCACCATCGATTTGTACAGAGGCAATACAACACTGGCTGACCTATTTTCAATTCCCTTCCTAATCATGCCAAGTCTCTGGAGAGGGGCGGCATACAAATCCAATAAATAAATAAATAAATAAATGGAATTTGCTTTTTTTGCTTTTTTTTTTTGCTTTTTTGCAGAAATTAAAGCCAATATTCTTGGTCTATTCACCTCCCAATGTCAAATATTAAGAGTGGCTTTTGTTATGGTATAAAATGTGAAGAATTTTGTTGTAATAATGCTCCCTACTGCAGCAACCAGTGGTTGCTAGGATTCAGACCAACTAGTTGAAAGAATTTTCTGCAAAGGATTGCAATGATTGTATCCTTTCACCTTCCGTATTATGCTTTTTCCTGAATGTGGAAGTAGAGCCGATTGCTATAGATGAAGAAGAAAGTATAGATCTTTTTCATGTTTTAAAAAAATTGCTAGGTCAGAACAATTAACCAAAAGAGTTGCAAAACTTCCTCAGACAACTGCTTCAGACAGCATGACTACGCAGTGCAATGAATGCTCAGAGAAATGATCCTTTCAGTCTGGAAAATGTTCCACATTGTGTTCCACAAAATGTTCCACTCAAGGATTAGGACAACCAACGGAGAGCACCTGACTCCATTTGGAAGGGTCTTTTTAATTTCATGGCAATCCTCTCAAAGAGCTGTGGTAGAATGCAATATTGCAGGCTGACTCTGCCCACAGCCAGGAGTTTGATTCTGAACAGCTCAAAGTTGACTCAACCTTTGGTCCTTCCGAGCTCAGTAAAATAGAGATCCAGATTATTAGGGGAAATACGTTGAAAATCTCTCAGAGAGTACTCCAAACTTGGCATTGTAGTATGTTCTGTCTTAATAATGTTGGCTTTTCCTTTAGTTGCTAGATTAATGCCTTTAGCACATATTAGAACAGGGGTCCCCAAACTTGGCAAGTTTAAGGCTTGTGGACTTCAACTCCCAGAATTCTCTAGCCAGCTATACTGGTTGGAGAATTCTGGGAGTTGAAGTCCACACGTCTTAAAATTGCCAAGTTTGAAGACCTCTGTATTAGAACATTTGAAATTGAAACTTAGTAAAAGCTCAGAGGTGGAACAAAATACACCCTCTATTACAGGGAAATAAAAATCTACCCTGAATGACCCTCTCCATTTGATGATCTGGATTTTGGTCAAATCCAAGACACTGAGGTTGATTTTTTTTTTAAAGCAGTAATGGAATTAAAACACAAATAACAACTTCAACCTAAAAGGAATGAAAACACCTAGGATTTCCCTATCTTCAGCAGCCACAATGTGTTCTCACATACCTGGTTGAAATATGGCAGTGGAAGAAAGAATGGGACATGTGTCAGAAAGACAAGTTTTTGACAGGCTGCTTCGTTCTTCTGAATGCAAATGGGAACAATCCCATTTAAGAGAAGAGAGTAAAATAGTAGAGGTCACTAATGGAAAGAGGTTATGAACCCAAATCTGCTTCTTTGCTTTCTCTTTTGAGATGCTGGGAAACCCTCTGCATAGATTTTATCTTGGCTTTTGTTTCTTCCTTGCTTTAGTTTAGGGAGAATATGGCCTGATGGTCAAACTGTCAATGTTGACTCTTGGTGGCTAACTGATACAGTGGTACCTCTACTTAAGAACTTAATTCGTTCCATGACCAGGTTCTTAACTAGAAAAGTTTGTAAGTAGAAGCAATTTTCCCATAGGAATCAATGTAGAAGCAAATAATATATGGAAACCCATTAGGAAAGAAATAAAAGCTTGGAATTTGGGTGAGAGGAGGAGGAGGACAGTTGCTGCCAAGAGCGAAGGGAGTGTTTCTTTCTCTGGGCGCTGGCAGAGGTTTATTCCCTCTCCAAGCGCCCAGATAAAGGAAAATGCTTTGTTCGCGCTGGACTGCCAAAGCCTCCTTAAGCACCACCAAAACGCTCCTCTGGCAGCCCAGAAAAGCCCGAGATGGCCGGAATTAAGGGGGGGATGGCAGCTAACTGGCCGGGCCTTCGTGCTGCTCTCAAATTTCCTGGAAAATTTTTCCGGGCTCGGGTTCTTAAGTAGAAAATGGCTCTTAAGAAGAGGCAAAAAATATTGGACATCTGGTTCTTATCTAGAAAAGTTCTTAAGTAGAGGCATTCTGAAGGTACCACTGTATATTGTAAAATGAAAGTGTTTATTCAAAAAATACAAACCATTCAGTATAATGAACAATATAAGAACAAGCTTGGGGATTTATTTTTTATTTTTTGCATGTGAAAAAAGAAGTAATCAAAACTCAAAAATCAGTCTTCTATGTTTCTAACTCAAGAGATGAGAAAACCTCTTACCTATTACAGAGAAGACTTCTGCTTGAAAAGATTAGGGGATCTGCAGTTGCTCCGTTTTATAATAATATGACCTGGGCCAGTGATATTAATTTTTTTTGGTTCACATGCCAAAAAGGTTAGAGTGTGTGTGCATATGTTAGCACACCCATGCCCACACCCATTCCCTCCCCCTGCACATGTGCACAATCCCCCATCACCATGCCTGTGCACAGACCTCACTGAAGCCTGGGATGGTTTAAAAAATTGGGCAAACAGGCAAACTGGAAGTTCATTGAGCTGTTTGTTTGTTTGTTTGTTTGTTTATTTATTTACCTATTTACCTATCTACCTATCTACCTATCTACCTATCTACCTATCTACCTATCTACCTATCTACCTATCTACCTATATATCTACCTACCTACCTACCTACCTACCTACCTACCTACCTACCTACCTACCTACCTATCTATCTATCTATCTATCTATCTATCTATCTATCTATTTATTTAATGCCGCCCTTCTCCTTAGACTCAGGGCGACTTACAACATGTTAGCAATAGCACTTTCTAACAGAGCCAGCATATTGCCCCCACAATCCGGGTCCTCATTTTACCCACCTTGGAAGGATGAAAGGCTGAGTCAACCTTGAGCCGGTGATGAGATTTGAACCGCTGACCTACAAATCTACAGTCAGCTTCAGTGGCCTGCAGTAGAGCACTCTACCCACTGCGCCACCTCGGCTCTTTTTCGCACTCTGGGGCGAAATGGCCTTCCCCAAGGCCGAAAATCAGCTGAGCAGCATGTGTGCTGGAACTAACATAAGGTAACACATCATGTGCCCTCCATAAGGCTCTGTGTGCCCATCCATGGCACACGACATGAGCCATAGGATCACCATCACTGACCTAGGCAGATCTTTGGTTTTTCTAGGACTTTGGGACAATTGCTATAACAAAGCCAGTTTACAGATGAGTTTCCCAAATTTTTAGATGATCTTAATACAGAATACACACTGTAAGAACAGAATAACAGAGTTATTCTGGAAGGGTCCATGGAAGCAATAATGGGCTGCAATAATGGGGGTAGTAGGTTTATGCACTATTTATTGAATACTTAATGCTTTTTAATTGTCTTTCCTTCTCTAGTACCTTAGTATGATCTTTAATAACGTTTAAAATAGGAAATAATTAAATAGTATGTTTTTACCCATAAATGCTTTAATCATTTTAATCATTATCTAGAACTGAACTTTTATAGCAATTAAAGAAAATTGAGCTACTTGCCTAATCTGTTATCATACAGAACCTTGTGGGTTCAGTACAAAACCCTAAACTGTTACTGTGCTCCTCAACAAATAATGCTGTCTACCATTTGTCCTTTTTGTGGCTATTCAAATACTGTGATTTAATCAACTGGAAAAGAGTCCAAGCACCTATTTGAAAACTTATCTTGGTCGGTAAGCCACTCCCCCCCCAGTCACATGACCTTTAAGTCATCCTGGTTACATGATTGTCAAGCCACTCCCACCTGGTTACATGATTGTCAAGCCACACCCACAAAACAAGCCACACCCATAGTATGGCAGTAAAAATTTTGGCAGCCCATCACTGCATGGAAGTCTTCTAGTCCAACAAATAGTTGTCCAATCTCTTCTTAAAAATCCCCAGTGTTATAGCAGCCACAACCTGGGTCACAATTGATGCTTTCCTCTTTGACTTTGGACTCAATTTGTAGGATCCTTCCCCCATTTTTCAGGTATCACATATAAAGATGCTTCCTCAATCCCCAAAGAATGCTTGTGAAGAGAGAATATCCCATATGAAGGGGCTTTAACCATTCCTCCCAGCAGGGGGCAGTCGAGTATTTAAAATCAACTGATAAGCAGTCCTTAGTTCAGCTGAATCTGACTTCTGCCCACATCCCTCAGAAATCATAGTAGTACATAGAACATAGAATCATAGAGCAGTAAGGGACTTAGGAGATCTTCTAGTTCAAGTCCCCGCTTAAGGCAGGAACCGTACGCCATCCCAATCAAATGGTTGTCTATTTTGGAAAACTCACAACTCCTGGAGGCTATTTATTTATTTGTTTGTTTGTTTGTTTGTTTGTTTGTTTAGATTTGTATGCCGCCCCTCTCCGTAGACTCGGGGCGGCTAACAACAATAAAAGACAATATAAATAAATCTAATATTAAAAGTAGTTTTAAAAACCCCAATTTAAGAAACTAATCATATATACAAACATACCGTGCATAAATTTTGTAAGCCTAGGGGGAATGGAATATCTCAATTCCCCCATGCCTGATGACAGAGGTGGGTTTTAAGGAGCTTACAAAAGGCAAGGAGGGTGGGGGCAACTCTGATCTCTGGGGGGAGTTGGTTCCAGAGGGTCGGGGCCACCATAGAGAAGGCTATTCCATTGATTAATTGCTCTTCCTTTCAGAAAATTAATTATTGCTAGTTTAAATATCTTTTTAACAACACTTCTGCCCATTACTCCTTGTCCTGCCCTCTGACCTATTTGGAGAATAAGTCAATCTGATCTTCTCTTTGACAGCCCCACCAAATACTGGAAGGCAGTTATCATATGAATGATGCTCATTGGAACTTAATGTTGGCCTAGGACCAAAAGTTGTCAACTTTACAATTTATGGATTTCAACGCCCAGAATTCCTTTTCCAGAATGTGTTGGCTGAGAAAATCTGGGAGTTGACGTCTATAAGTTCTAAAGTTGCTAGAGTTATAATAAATAAACAACATCATCATCAACAACAACAACAGCAGAGTTGGAAGGGACCTTGGAGGTCTTCTAGCCCAACCTTCTGCTTACACTACTTCAGACAGATGGTTGTCCAACATCTTCTTAAAAACTTCCAGTTTTGGGGCATTCACAACTTCTGGAGGCATGTTGTTCCATGGATTAATTGTTCTAACTGTCAGGAAACTTCTCCTTAGTTCTAAGTTACTTCTCTCCTTGTTTAGTTTCCTCCCGTTGCTTCTGGTTCTACCCTCAGGTACTTTGGAAAATAGGTTGATTCCCTCTACTTTGTGGCAACCCTTGAGATACTGGAAGACTGCTATCATGTCTCCCCTGGTCCTTCTTTTCATTAAAACTAGCCATGCCCAGTTCCTGCAACCGTTCTTCATATGTTTTAGCCTCCAGTCCCCTAACTGGTTTAGAACCTTTCTGTGACAAAGTGATGGCCCATTTAACAATGGACAGTTCATAATCAACCTGGACAATTTATCCTATTTTATGTGGGGCATCCCAATAACATTATCTTCCATTTGTAAATCTCACATTTTTACCTTTTTGATCTTTTTCCTTTTGTATAACATCAGAACAAAACAAAAATTATGTTTAGCTGCACAAGATGGGATAGTTACACAAAGGCCGATAATTAGTATTACATCTCGCCTACCAGGAAGTACCTGGAGAATATTTGGATTCCTTTCACTGGGAGAATTTTCCTTGGGTCCAACAGATATATGTGGACTAGACAGGATTCCCCATGAAATTGATCACATTTACAAGATCAAGTTATTAGCATGTTTACTGGCTGCTTAGTGAAGTAATTAATTAATTAAACAGAGGCTCCTGTTAATAGAGCAAAATGTTTTGTTTTAAATAAAATCCCCACTTTAATGCAACAAAACTTGAAATAGCAGCAAATGTAAGCAGATAAAATGCTTCTTTTAAGGTGCTGCCTGCTGCTTCTAAGGAAGAGAAGATCAATTCATTTTGATCTCAGTATTGCATCTGTTATAGCCCTTTTCTATGTTAATTTATTGATTATGAAAACATGCATTAGTTTATGACAACATGCATTTGATTCTATCATATGATTTTTTATACTTTTTGCTAGTCAAGAATTGAATTGTATAGGGTTTATTTTTCAATAAATAAATCCTGAACTCTGAAGGATAATTGTTTGGGTTCCACTTTGTCAAGGAGATGCAGGTTCATCTTAATTCAATCTGCTATATAGATTCAGTACAATCCTCATGAATTACCATCTTGACATTTCTGGAGGGAATTACCTTTCTGTAATAATATCTCCTGCAATTTCGAAAGTAATTTGTTTCTCATTTTAACACAAACTTATCCAAATCTTAATTTTTGGATTTTCTATAATTAAGGACAATTTTTAAAAAATGCTATATACAGTTAGAAATTAACATCTACATTGTTTCAAATGTTGTAATGCAGTTCAGATTTTGAGAAAATTTATTTATTTATTTATTTATTTATTTATTCATTCATTCATTCATTCATTCATTTATTTATTTATTAGATTTGTATGCCACCCCTCTCCGAAGACTCGGGGCGGCTAACAACAATATAAAAAGACAATGTAAACAAATCTAATATTAAAAACAATCTAAAAAACCCCAATTTAAAAAACCACTCATACATACAAGCATACCATGTATAAATTCTATAAGCCTAGGGGGAAGAGAAATTTCAATTCCCCCATGCCTGACGACAGAGGTGGGTTTTAAGGAGCTTGCGGAAGGCAAGGAGGGTGAGGGTAACTCTGATATCTGGGGGGAGCTGGTTCCAGAGGGTCGGGGCTGCCACAGAGAAGGCTCTTCTACTGGGTCCCGCCAAACGACATTGCTTAGTCAACGGGACCCGGAGAAGGCCAACTCTGTGAAAATGTTACAGTATTAGAGAAAATGAGTTAAAAATATCAAAAAAACCAGACTTTATTTTTAAAAAAAGACAAAAAATTTCATTCTGACATTATGAGAAATGAGCATGAAGATTGCCGAGTGTGGAAGCATTTGAAGAAGAAGAAGAAGAGGAGGAGGAGGAGGAGGAGGAGGAAGGAAGGAAGGAAGGAAGGAAGGAAGGAAGGAAGGAAGATGATTTTATGCAAAATAATTATACAAAAAAAGTACCCATGGCTGAAATCTGAAGACATGGAGAAACCCAAACTCAATAGATTCAACCATTTTTAGCCTCAAGCACATCAGCGTCATCTCCAAACACACAATTTTTGTTTCTAAACCGTGTGTTTGTCCATATGCAATTTTAATTTGAAGAAATATTTATTAATCAATTTTTTAAAAAAGGATGTTGAATGCAACTGTGTGTTTAACATATCTGGTCTTTAGAAATCCCAGGATTAGCCCCATGGCACATGGGAAGGGGGATTTAAATCTCTGCCACTGATCCTGTCCTGCAGCCTTATCTTAAACGTCTTTCTTTTAGAGAAAACACCTTTTGTATTCAGGGAAAACCACTCTTGTGTACTTACAGTCCCAACAGACACTTGCATAATTGTCAATTGTTGAACTGCACCCAAATGGCATGCTTCTACCCAAGCATGCACACTGTATACAAAGCACCTCGCCTTTGAAGTATTATTGGTTCAAATGGATTCCTAACTTGGAAGAACTTGAGAGAACTCATTTCTGGCCTTTTGCCTTGGCTGAGCTCTTGAGGAAATGGATGGGGATGAGGAAGGAGCTATGTTTACAGTGGGGAAAAATTGCAATGTTCCTGAAAGAACTGTCAGCTATAAATTGTGCTGCTAATTTCATGTTCTTAAACTTGTCTTACCTAGTTAGGTACCATAGAAACATAGAAACCTAGGAGTCTGACGGCAGAAAAAGACCTCATGGTCCATCTAGTCTGCCCTTATACTATTTTCTGTATTTTATCTTAGGATGGATATATGTTTATCCCAGGCATGTTTAAATTCAGTTACTGTGGATTTATCTACCACGTCTGCTGGAAGTTTGTTCCAAGCATCTACTACTCTTTCAGTAAAATAATATTTTCTCATGTTGCTTTTGATCTTTCCCCCAACTAACTTCAGATTGTGTCCCCTTGTTCTTGTGTTCACTTTCCTGTTAAAAACCAAAGAATGACAAAATTAGGAGACGCCTTGGAGGTCTTCTAATCAGGGTGGGCTACTGCCCGGATTGGGGGGGGGGGGGGAACGCAGTGGGGTAACGAAAATGGAGCTCCAGCCCAGAGCACCCAATTTGCACTGAAAGATGTTGAAAGAAAATGCAGGGCGTCCTGCATAAGCCACGCCCACAGTGTAGTAGTAAAAATTTTGGCAGCCTTTCACTGCTTCTAATCCAACCCTCCACTTGAACAGGAAACACTTATACCATTTCAGGCAAATGGCTCTCCAGTCATTCTTAAAAGCCTCTAGCCATGGGACACCCACAATTTCTGAAGGCAAGCTGCTCGATTGGTTGATTGTTCTCACTTTTAGGAAATTTGTCCTTAGTTCTAGGTTGCTTCTCTCCTTGATTAGTTTCTATCCATTGCTTCTTGTGGTTGGCCCTCTCTTCTTTGTGGCAGTCTCCCAAATATTGGAACACAGCTATCATGTAACTTGTTGCTTATATTCTAAGATTTTTATTAATTTTTGTTAATATTGCTTCTTCATTGCTTATTGACCCCTATGACAATCATTAAGTGTCGTACCACATGATTCTTAACAAATGTATATTTTATTTTATCTACACTGAGAGCATATGCACCAAGACAAATTCCTTGTGTGTCCAATCACACTTGGCCAATAAAGAATTCTATTCTATTCTATTCTATCATGTCACCTCTAGTCCTTCTATTTTACTAGACTAGACAAACCCAATTCCTGCAACCGTTCTACATAGGTTCTAGCCTCCAACCCCCTAATCATCTTTGTTGCTCTTCTCTCCACTCTTTCCAAAATCTCTACATCTTTTTTTATATTGTGATGACCAAAACTGGATGCTGTATTTCAAGTGTGGTCTTACTAAGGCTTTGTAAAGTGCTACTAATACCAACACTACAATTAATATTAAAGGAGTACTAATATTAATACTTAAGGACTAGAAACTTGAAAGAGACGCTGTAGAGCATACTTGCAGAGGAGCAAGGGAAAGAAGCATAAACAAGTTGCAGATGCCTATGACACAGTGCTCTCGAATAAATATATAATGTTCTAAATCAAACTTTGAGCTGCAGAAATTAATAGATTACATACAATTCTTAAAATAGCCAGAAACACCCCGCTCCCCCGAAATCTAATGGGCAAAAAATAAATAAATCCCTTTTTCTACTGTACAGATCTTCTGAACTGATTTGTTGTATATGGGCATTTTCTTTGCTAAGATGAAGACATCCAAGCTGATTTCTTATAGGAGAGGCTCAAGAGGACTAGAAACGTTTCCAAAGCAAGGTCAAAACTACCATAAAATTCCCAGCATCTTTTATTGTCTCTTTTTTTCTTTGCAATCGGCTCAGCTTAACCCTTCTATTTATTCTGATGGTCCTGCAGGCTCTTGGTTCTCTCATTCTGTTCCCCTGGCATGAACTTTTCATTCTCTCCAAAGGGTTTTGTTCTTCTTTTGCAAGACTTGCTTTTGTGGACGTGACATACACGTAACCCCCCCCCCCCCCGACACACACTTTTCAGCATTCTCATTTTAATTTATTCATGTTTTCTTTCCGTTCTGGGGGGAGTTCCAAGAGGCGGCATTTTCCAGTGTTTCTCTGGTGAGCACATTATGCATGGAAGCCAATGGCTGGGAGGTTTTCCATTCCTGCAGAACCCAAAGAGGCAAAGAACAACAGTTGGTTTAAGGTTGGATGCTGATGGAGGTCTTCACAGCAAATCTGTCGCTTGTTGACATCTGTAATGGATGCTGGACAACTGCTTGCAAGCATGTATTTGGGATAGGACCTCACACCCAAAGAAAGGAGAGCCATGGAAAGAGGAAACTATTATAGGATAGCAAGGGGCTAAAAGAAAGTTAAGCATCCTGTCCCCATTGTCTGCTCTGGCCACTTTCTTTCTCAATCGCCCTCACTCAAAAAAGCTTTCTCCCATCCTGGCCTTTGAGAGGGCTGTCAGATCCTCCTGCCTTCCCTTTGAGCAACTTAATTGGGACACACTAGAGGTGAGATTCCCTTGCCCTCCCTACCACTTTGCAAATGTGAGAGCCC
The DNA here is from genome assembly GCF_031021105.1 of Erythrolamprus reginae. Lineage (NCBI taxonomy): Eukaryota > Metazoa > Chordata > Lepidosauria > Squamata > Dipsadidae > Erythrolamprus > Erythrolamprus reginae. Next base: position 93,581,922 of record NC_091950.1, on the reverse strand, counting down.
ATGTCTGCGCATGCGCACGGCCTTCTGAGCATGTGCAAGGGCTCACACGTTACATCCAGATTGGTGGGTGGGGCCTCCCCACAGTAGCCGCTACCAGTTCGTGCGATCTAGAGAGAACTGGCTGAATCCCACTAACTGGGCGTACTTTCTTAACTCCTTGATGTAAGGAATTACAGCCAAAGGGTGGGAGAGGGACAAGGGATAATAATAATAATAATAATAATAATAATAATAATAATAATAATAATAATCGTCATCGTCGTAGTAATAGTAATAGTAATAGTAATAGTAATAGTAATAGTAATAGTAATAGTAATAGTAATAGTAATAGTAATAGTAATAATAGTAATAATAGTAATAATAGTAATAATAGTAATAATAATAATAATAATAATAATAATAATAATAATAATAATAATAATAAAATTAGATTTGTATGCCGCCCCTCTCCGAGGACTCGGAGCGAATAGAATGCTCCCCCTCTACACTGTAATTTAATTGTTTCTAATTCTTAGAGGCTGATGGACAAATCACTGCAGTTTACTTGACAAAGTTTTTCAGAAGCAGTTTTCCATTCCTTCCTTCCTGGGGCTGAGAGAAAGTGACTGGCCCAAGGTCACCCAGCTCACTTTGTGCCTAAGGCAAGACTTAACTCATGGTTTCCCAGGTTCTAGCTTGGCGCCTTAACCATTTGATCAAACTGTCTTACACCCTACATATTACCTAGGTATAATTTCAGGGTATCTTTGGAGGGAGGGGGAAGATTATTACTCACTACCTTTCTGTTGAACTGCTGGGAAGTGGAACTGTAAATAGATTTAAAAGGGATCATGTGATCACTTAGGAGGAAAAGGTAAAAAACTATCTGCTTCCTCTTCCTCTTCCTTCATTAAATTTGTATACACTTCCAGATGATTGTGGATGGTTCATGGCAAATGATAGCAGTGGTGGATTTTAAAGCATCTCTTCATCTTCAATTTGGAGGAAAATGAGAAGGAGGATTAGATCAATATCTTTTTTCTTGTCCAGCTCAAAGTGATCTATCTTTCTTTCTTTCTTTCTTTCTTTCTTTCTTTCTTTTTCCTTCCTTCCTTCCTCCCTTTCTTTCTTTCTTTCCTCCTTTCTTGGATTTATGTGCCGCTGATCTCTGAAAACTCAAGGCGGCTTACAACATATAAAAACAATTAAAAATATTCTAAATCCAATTTTAGATTTAAAACTACCTAATCTAAAACTCAAGTTCCTTCAAAATCAATCACTCCCATTCAAACAATCAAACCTACATTTCATTCATTGGCTAGGGGGCTAGTATCTAATGGCCCCAAGCCTGATGGCACAAATAGGTCTTCAAATTCTTGCAAAAGGTGAGGGGAGTGGGGGCAGTGCGAATCTCCAAGGGGAGCTGGTTCCAGAGGGCCGGAGCCCTCACAGAGAATGCTCTTCCCCTAGGCCCTGCCAGGTGACGTTCTCTAGTTGACGGGACCTGGAGAAGGCCGACTCTGTGGGACATGACCAGTTGCTGGGGCTCATGCAGCAGGAGGCGGTCCTGTAAGTAATCTGGTCTCCTGCCCCTTAATTTCCCTCCATTATATCCCTGTGAATTGGGAAGGGCTTAGAGAGAATGTAACTGACCCAGATTTTAGTCTTAAGGGCATCTATGATCTTCCATGTTTCTAGCCCAACATCTTAATCCCTGCACCAAACTATGTAACACAAATGTTGAACAAGTACTTAAAACAATTGTGTGCTGTAATCCTTGAAGCTCTTCTCTTGGGGTCATGGATAAAGACTAGCCAACTTTTTGAAGTAGACCATATTGACAAATAGAGAACTGAGGTGTCACACCCGATATGTCAACAGTTCTGGGTTAATGATCTCATATGGCAACAGAAGAATGAGGAAGTGTCTTCTGGTTGCTTTTCTGATTTCTGGAGCACGCGTGATCTCATTTTGGCACTCAGGGCTGAGAGGGTTTGCCAACACTGTTCTAGTCCCATCTTAAGCACCAAAACCATCTGAGTTACTTTTGGCCAGTTGCTTTTACTCAGCCCAACCTCTCTCACAGGATTGATGTTCTGGGGTGGGGGGGGGAGGAGAAGGAATGAGTAATATCAACATTTACTGCCTTGGGTTACTTATACTTTAATAAAAAATCTAATGAATAAAAAAATTGTCAGCATTCCAATTAGCATCCGAGAAATAAATTAAAGTCCAAACCTTGGCCTTCTTCCAAGTTCCAATTTATTAACAGAGCCATGTTGATTATGAACCGTAGTCAACCTGATACTAACTTTTCCTACAGTTCTCCACCCAGATTACGGTTCATCCCTCGTCCCCACACCCATAAATTCATCATATGGACCTCTCAATGTCTACCAATCTTCCCCTGTACTTCCGGCTGGTGCTGAACAATGGATGACCTTGAATCTCTGGAAAGAATGTTGTGGCTAGTATTTTCCCTCTCATGCAACCACCCCTCCCCAATTCCCACAGTACTATTTTACTTGTCTCTAACTCAAAACGATGGCTTCAGCCTGATAACAAGACAATGTGCAATTAGTTTTTTTTCCCTGTGTGGTTATAATTTGGGTTAGGAGCATAAGTGATTGTCTTGTCCTGACTCACATCTTTCTATGTGTATCTTCTCGCTCTTTTGCTCGGCCCCAGTGGCACACTTGCACATCTTCCCTAACCTCTTCCCAGCAGTGCCAGATATAGGCACAAGCTAAGTAGGCTGTGCATTAGATGTGCCTGTGATAATTAACAGCAATGATCATTACTGTAATGTCTTTGCCTTCACTACGTTTTCACGTAAAATCCCCTGCTGAAATTCGGAAGCCTGATTTTTCCATGCTGCTTCAGAGGAAATCCCAGAGCTTCCCTTTCGGCAACTGCTGTGTTAGTCACATCATCCCTAGGTAGACCAAGGGGACTGTGCTTACCAACCTGTTAGATTCATGCGCAAAAGAAGACAGGAACTGCAGTAACAGCTCAGAAACTTTATTTTGCTCTAAGCTGTAGCTGTTGCAGAACTGCCAACATATTTCAGTGCAAATTGGACGATCTAGGGTGGAGTTCCATTTTTGCTACCCCACTGCATGTCCCCCACCCCGTCCGGGCAATAGCCCCCCCCCCCCCGCCTGAAGGTATGGCCACTGACAGTCATTTAAAGTTCCTGCCGCTTGATCAGCCAATCAGTGGCTAATATGCAAATAACTTGATGTATGTCTGTGCGTAACACGACCCATTCAACAAGTTCCTTCAGCACCAGGTTATCCCTGCCAATCCCCCTTTTTCCATCCAAAACTCTAAAAATTCTACCTTATCCAGCCATGGAAGATTACACAAAATCGAATAGGAGAGAAGCCTGTACATTGAGTGTCGCTCACTGACTGGTCTTATCAGTTACTGTTTCTCTGTTGTGGTAACAAAATGATGCGTTATCAAGTTCTCTGAGGACATTGGAAGAAAATGAAATACTAAGTGCACAGTATACCACATAAAAATGCAGCTAGTAATTTGACATAATCAATTATGCTCCTCTAAAAATAATGAAATCATACTTAATGTTAATGTATCTGCTTTTTAAAAATTATTTATTTATTGTAATTTGTCAAACAAAAACAGGAATAATTATAAAAATACAATGACAGGGACAATAGGCATGGCAGTATACTTATGCACGCCCCCTCTACCGACCTCTTAAGTGTAAAATGAGATCCACAAAATTCAGTTTGTAACTAAAACTATGAAAATTTGTGGCTGAGACAACTGTATCAAACACAGCATTCCAGACTTTGACAACTTTATTACATTATCTACTTATCATGTTCTCATTGTTGTTTACATTGAAAGACAAGCATTTCTTATTTTCTAAATAAGACTAAGTTATTTTCTTTTAAGACTATACAAAGTTGACTTATTTATTTTATTTAGCTTTCACATTTCTAAACTACCCATCTCCTTCAAAAAGGGACATGAAGCAGTGTACGATTACAACTAGATAAATGTTCTGAGCAATAGAATTAATTTTATTGCAAGCTACTTTGGCACTTCTGTTCGCTAAGTTCTGATTTTTGTAACTGTTTTTGTGAGTTAAAAAAAATGAAGTCTTTGAAATATGTTATTAAGAAACCTTAACAAATATGTAAGGTAAACTAAGAAAAATAATAATGCATCTTTTCTTTCAGTGAACTTCACTGAGTTTGTCTGTTAACAGATACAGATTCTATATAAATATAGATTAAATGGTGTATGTTTTTTCATTACTGCCATATATTTTCCTTTTTATATTTTGCAGTCTGGGATCTTGGAATTTCAACGTATCTTAATCCTGCCCAGCCATGAAAGAGTCTCCATTCAGATTCCTCAGTTTCATTTCAGATTGTCAGATTGTCAGTTTAATAATCAATTTCTTAAGACTGTTACAAACTAGGTTGCTACACATCAACTTTTAATGCCTGTCCTGGACCTCTGGTAGTCAGAGGTAAATGCTTAGCTCATCATTATAGGCATAAAAGAAACTTTGAAAAATATCTCTTTCAGACCTATGTTCTGCTACCCAGTTTTGGGCTGAATCAATCCAGTGAATCCTTAAAGAGGGGTAGAATTAAAAAAAATTAACCTCTTTGCTGACGTTTGGATTTTAGTAACCAAATACAAGTGCAGGGTGAGTGGAAATTTGCCTAATTTTTTATTAGTTTAGTAAATAGAGGCTCTAGTAAGCTATGATTGTACTTTAGCCAGAGTTATTAGCTGTGCTTTTGCCTGCTAGAAATAGTTCCGTTTTAACAAGAGCAAGAGCTAGAGGAGTTGACCATAAGCACTCCATAGATTGACCACAAATACCTCTTATACAGACTAACCTATATAAGAGACTACACTAAAACCAGCTTGTGGTTTTGACACTCAGCTAAGATGCCTTGCAAACGAGCCTGTTACTGGAATCACAGAAGATGACAAGAACTTTAACTTAAGACATGAGACATCACCCACAGGCTTACAGAGTTTTACGTATGGTATACAGTACTTGTGTGGTATGGTTTTTTAAATGATGGGTTTTTAGATGTTTTCTTTTAATTAATAGATTTGTTACGCTGTATATTGTTTTTGTCATTGTTGTGAGCCGCCCTGAGTCTACAGAGAGGGGCAGCATACAAATCTAATAAATTATTATTATTATTATTATTATTATTATTATTATTATTATTATTATTTAAGCAATGGTCAGAGGCATGGGTAGGCTTCAAAAAGTTTAGCTGGAGGTTCTCTGCCTGGTTGCTGGGTGGCTGTGGCCCGGTCCTCCTCCTGCACCACAGTTTTTTTGGGGGGTTGCCCTCCCCAGGCTCCAGAGGCCCTCTGGACACCAGAAACAGGCCCATTTCTGACCTTTCTGAACTTCCAATAAGCCCATTTTCGCCTACCCTGAGCTTCCATTCATGTGCCCTGTAATTGCCTGCATCCAAAACAGGCTACGTGGGGTGGGAGCCAGCCAGGAGTGGGATTTAAGGGTTCTCTAAACTGCACAGAATCTTAGCTACAGGTTCTCCCGAACCTCTGTGAACTCCCAGCAGCCCACTCCTGGTTAGAGGCAATAAGAGTCAGGAGGTAAGTACAACTTGCTTGTTTATTATTTCTACAAATAACTCAAGGTAGCCATCGTCCCTCTTCCTATTCCCCCCACAACAACAATCCTGTGATGTGGATTGGTCTGTGAGAAAGCGATTGGCCCCAAATCACCCATATGGCCTTCAGGGCTAAAGCATCATCTCCTGCTTTCTTATAGGGCTCTAGTGTTCATTATAAAGATAATAAGAAAATGCACCCAGATGTAATCAACCTATATGAAATAGAATTAGTTAATTAATGGAGCATTATGGGATGGATTTGCTTTTTGCACATGTGCGACTATCATGTGATTTTGTAACCAATGGGCAATTATTTTGTTTCCTTTAGTAAATTGCAAAAAAAATAAACGAACCCCAAAACCATAACTGTGCCTAATATCTGCCGTGCTCTTTGGGTGCGAAACCCAGGGACGTCCTCTTCTATTTTTTTTACAGAAATAAGAGTTTCATCTTTCTGTGACCCTGTATGGACATTGGCTTCTTCCTACTGGATTTCCCTATCTAGCCAGCCTTCTGGACAATACAGTAGCCTAAGTCAGTGAGGGCGAACCATTTTTTCAAGTGCCAAAAGTGTGTGCGCTATCACACATGCACAAGTGCCCAAACTCATAATTCAGTGCCTGGGGAGAGCGAAAATAGCCTGCCCCGCCCCCTGGAGGCCGGAAATGGCCCATTTCCCAATTTCTTGGTAGGCCCATTTTTCATCCTCCCTAGATTCCAGAGGCTTTCCTGGAGCATGAGGAGGGCGAAAACACCCTCTCTCAACCCCCCAGAGACCCACTGGAAGCCAAAAATGCCCTCCCAGAGCCTCTTCTGAGCCAAAAATCAGCTGCCCAGCGTGCAACATCTTGTGTGCCAGCAGATATGGCTCCATGTGCCACCTGTGGCATGTGTCCCACAGGTTCACCATCACTGGCCTAAGTTATGCAAAATGAGACTAAGATCACTCTGAGAGATGTCTGCCTGTCCTGTTGGGAAATCTGAATATAAAGATTTTATCTAGCTATTATTTGTAGTTAATTATTACCAACTGACTTCCCATCAACAAGTCACCATAGATTGTTTTAATTTTTTAAAATTTTGTTTATTTATTTGTTCGTTTGTTTGTTTTGTCAAGTACATATTGGTGGTATATACAAAAATATAACAATGTTTATATACATGATACTAGTAAAAGAGAAACATTAGGACAGAGGACGGAAGGCACTGGTGCATTAATGCACGTTCCTTATGCCAGGGGTCTCCAACCTTGGGAACTTTAAACCTGGAGGACTTCAACTCTCAGAATTCTCCAGCCAGTTTTGCTGGCTGGAGAATTCTGAGAGTTGAAGTCGCCCAGGCTTAAAGTTCCCAAGGTTGGAGACCCCTGCCTTATGCAATAAAACAAACCAATAGGCTTCAGAGAGCCAGCAACAATTCCTGTAGGGTTAAAAAAGGCAATCGGTCAGAAGTCAAAGTTGTGAGTTGATTGAGGCCTAGTCAAATGAACGCAGCCCAAATGTGTCACGCTCACAGATTTTACACAATAAACCACGCTCATATGACATCCACATCTTCTGACAGGATCAGTGTTTAATAGAACCAGTTAATCCAATTGCTTAGGTGCTCAAATGTCACTGAGCCATTAACCAAACATAGTGGCTAGTTTCTGGCAACACTCCGAGCTAATAAAAGTCAAGAACACCTTTTAGTCTAGGGAGGCATTGGAATCTAGCCACATATTCATTCTGTGTACGTATGGTGGCAGACTATGACTTTTCCTAGGTTTCTAGACAGAAATTCTGAGACTATACCCTGTTCTTTAAGGCCCAAGACAAAGTCCTTAATTCCACACTTTTATTGGGATGGAACTTGGCATGAAGAATAAGAAAGCTGGTGGAAGTGGTAAGACATGCTCGCAATGAACAAATCTGTCCCAGCTCTTTTATGGTATAAGGGAGATTTTGAGATAGTGAAACGTGCAGAACAAGTATTTTATGGCATATAGAACTAAAGTTTTATTGCTTGCTGCTTACTTCAAACCAAGCTGCTGTCCAGCTAAGAAGAAGAAGAAGAAGAAGAAGAAGAAGAAGAAGAAGAAGAAGAAGAAGAAGAAGAAGAAGAAGAAGAAAGGGAATAATTGTTTCTCTTGTATCGTATTGGGAAATTCAATAACCTGGTTATTTAGCGTTGTATGAAATGGAAGAAATGTAGGTTCTGTTGTTCATATATTATGCTGTCTCGTATCTCATTTGCTTAATCATGGCTGTTCTGTCTGGGTCACTCTGGAAGCTATAACCAACCCAAAAAGATAAGCCAGACACACCGTAAAATTCAAATACAGTTTTATAATGTTCAAGGAAAACGAAGCTAACAGAAAATGTCCTTACAAAGCAGGAAAACACTGGAACTCCAAATATATACACGCATCAATATAGGATTCTTGCTGCCAAGACGAGGCTGTAGACAACAGACATACACCTCCCACGGTTCTTCAAGACTGCTGGGCCACAAGCCAGGAACAGAGATGTCGAGAAACAATGCAGGTTACAGGAACTCCAAACTGATAACACTCCACATGGCTTCAATAGCTTGCCTGCCTTATAAACCCTTCCCTGCTAATGAGGACCACATCCAAGCCCTGATGTTCCTTATTCAATTCTGATAATATCTCCTCAATTGATCCTTCCTTTGATCTAAATGTCTCTGTCGCATGTCAATGACAGCTTGTGCCTCGTCACCTAATGACTCCAAGCTACTGGCAGGGGAGGGCCCCTCCCCGGGGCTCCCATGCTGTTCTTCCTCATCACTTCCTGACTGGACCCTCCCCCGTCTGACTGCTCAGCCCCCTTCTCTTTGCTGTCAGCCTCCTCCGGGCATGGAGCCAGCAGAGACGCAGCTGGCCTTTGATCTGCCCCAGGCTGAACCACAACACATGGCTTACTCAAATCATCTAACTACCTGGGCTATCAGAAGACTCTGAAAAATAAACTAACACATCGGTTGGGCTAGCATAGTGTCTCCATTCTGCATTGCAAAATCAGGATAAATGCACAAGAGCAGCGAAGATATAGGAAGCCCTGGTGTGGATTTTTTTCCAGGGCAGATTGAATCGCTTTACCTGTGGCCAAAAAGGAATTCTAATTTCAGTTTAGGTCAGCCTATGCCAACAAAAAGGAAGAGGTTGTACTTGGCTTCTTAATTCCTGCTGCTATCCAGCAGCCATCTGGGATTTTGCAGCATTGATGCGATAGCTCTAGGTTTTCACATAAACTTGTGTGTGTGCCTTCAGGTCCATATGACCCCTGATAATTGTCTGGATTAATCTCTGCAGCTTTCCTGGCAAGAGTTTGCAGAAATAATTTGCCACTGCTTTTTCCCTAAGGCTAAGAAATCACTCAGCTGACTTCATGCCTAGGCACTGTAGGCAGGATTAAAACTCATGGTCTCCCAGTTTCTCGCCTGGAGCCTTAGCCTCTGTAACAAACTGACTCTCACTGCATGTAAACTGGTTGCCCACATTTCAAATTAGAGCCTTGGGCAGATCAACTACGGCCTTATTGTCTACCCCTACATTTGTGCCTGCTGCAGTGGAGAACGGCTTTTGGTTTCGGTTGTCGGAAATATAAAAGTTGTCGGAAATATAAAAAGGATGTCCACTGAAAAAGGGTTGAAGAGGAAGAACTGCTAGGGCTGAAGAAAAATTGTGTTCTATTGGACAAAACGATAAATCAAAACCAAGGTAAATGCATTTTTAAAGCTGCACAGTCAAACAGTTATTCTTTGCTAAATTTGCACAGGTTGTATTAATTAGAGATGGTTGATTATCAGCCAAGCGTGAAAGAGAAAAATCTCCATTTTTCTTTTTCTCCCTTTGTGAACATTGGTCAAAATCACCTGGAAGGTTTATAAGGCCAAACAATGCGGATGGAAAAACACTTCTTGCCTTTGGTAGGGTTACCTATTGTGATCTAGAAAAATCAAATAAGAGGTTTCTAAATCTCTTTGAGGCAATATAATACTCCTTTGGATTTTAGAGACCAGATGCGGTAGCACAATCTGAATGTTTGGTTCAGAACACCTAACAAACGGTGGATTAGGATCACCAATGTTGCTTTGTGCCACCAAAGTGAAGTAATTACCAAGTCAACTTTTAAAAATAGTAGTAGTAGTAATAATTGTAGTATGCTACTTTTCACTGCATGCTCACAAAGAAGTTGATATCTGTGCAAAAATCTGAAAATCAAAACTCTTTAAAGGTAGAAGAAAAGAGTTTAAAACTAGAGGTCAACAAGCCCAATTAATGGACGCTGGCCCCAAGTTCTTAGTAGCCAGCTGAAAGAAGCAGCAGAAAGAAGGAGAATGCTATTATGAACGGAGACTTGTTTCGTGTGCTTTATTTCTCTATATCAGACTTTTGGTAAAGCCAGAGGGGCATTCTGTGTTTTTTGAAGTAGGAACTGTGTAGCACTTAAGCTGAGTTCCTATTGTCTTTGAATAGTTCTTCTCCATAACAGCGCAGCTCCTCATCAAAGCAATTTATCTGGCCTCAGATCAGTGTTGACATCCAAATTTCCAAATGTTCTCTGGCTGTGGCTTGGTGGGCGTGGTGTGATGTGGCTTGGTGGCTGTGGCAGGGGAAGGACACTGCAAACTCTCCATTCCCACTCTACTCCTGGGGGAAGGATACTGCAAAATCTCCATTCCCATCCTACTCCTGGGGGAAGGATACTGCAAAATCCATATTCCCACTCTACTCCTGGGGAAGGATACTGCAAAATCCCCATTCCCATCATACTCCTGTGTTAAAGATACTGCAAAATCCCCATTCCCATCCTATTCCTGGGTGAAGGATACTGCAAAATTCCCATTCCTACTCTACTCCTGGGGGAAGGATACTGCAAAATCTCCATTCCCAACCTACTCTTGGGGGAAGGATACTGCAAAATTCCCATTCCCATCCCACTCTAGGACTAGCCAGAGGTGATATTTACCAGTTTTCCGCACTACTCAAAATTTCCGCTACAAGTTCTCCAGAACCTGTCAGAACCTGCAGGATTTCGCCCTGTCTCAGATACTCTTTAAAAGAGTGGATCGCCACCAGTAATGGCCTGTTGCCAGAACGGTAAGGTGCTATGCTGGGCACGGGCCTACCCGCAATAGCACAGAGGACACACCGCTAGTGCTGAAGACAGCAGACCTTTGCTGATAGCCACCTTCAGCTTCCTCATCTGTCCCTCATCAATTTGCAGAGTCTTTTGTGTCCCGGATGTTCCATTCTTGCAACATTTCATCATCCCACATAATAAGTGAGGCAACCGAAGAATGTTTCCAGCCCAGTCTTCTGCTACTATTACAATTAATTGCGCTGGCTCTTTGGACTTCCCAGGAGAGTTTTGATGTCTGCTTTTAAATAATTAACCGAGAAAGGTCATAAAATGTAAAATATTCATCTTCCAGTACTCTGGGTTTCATGGACAATAGAGGATAGTGTTGATGGTGCTGATGCCAGTCCATGTATTCGTCATAAAGAGGCTGGTCTGTCCTGTGGTCTTAGGATGCCCACCTGGAAATTTGAATTGAAAAGATATGAGTGACAGCAGGAAGACTCGTGCATTTGGATGGGGGGTGGGTGCACGTATGTGAGCATGTTTAAGGTGTGATGGAGAGGCAAGATCTTCAGGCTACTACCCTGTTTTCCCCAAAATAAGATAACACAAGTCTACAAAAAATATTTTTTATAATCATCGAAGTTGACCTTGTACTTTTCTTAATCAGTTTTTTGTTCTGATTTCAAAAAATGTATATAGTTTTTCTGTAGCGGGTATAGTTTCTATGGCGCACCAATATTATTATAAGGTTTAGGAAATATGCTGGCATCATTAAGAAAACAGTAATAAGCCCAATCGGGCTTTTGAATACATGGCAATAAGGCCAAGCGCTTATTTCAGGGCGCAAAAAAATATAAGACAGGGTCTTATTTTGGGGAAAAACATGGTACCCATCAAAACTACATCCAAGCTATTCCAATGTTTTCTCCTTTCCAATAAGAGGAAAGTAATCATGATTTAATTAAAGGTTGGCTTCAAATCAAGATATTGTTTGGAGTTGCCAACCCCCGCACACATAAAATTTCTTGTTGCATAATGATAGTACAATTAAAGTCTTGTCTGAAAGCATTCTTCTTCATAATGGTTAAAGGTGTTTCTATGCAGATTATATTTCAGTTTTGCTTTAAAGGTTAAGATTTAATTATGGAAAGAACTTGTTTTAATTAGGCCTACGTAATTTGAGAGTAGTCAAACTATATGCAGCACTTAAACAATATAGCAGTCCATCTGGGACTCAACAAGTATTTGTTTTTTGTTCTTTTGCTCAATTAAGACAACAAAAATGTAATGATTGTCAAAAAAACAACAACAACCCAGCAGGAAACAGTATATGGTTGCTTTTGTGATTCTTTTTTTTAAAAAAATCTTTTGTTACAAGCTTCTGTGATCTCTAATGTTAGCTGCGACATCTCTCAATGGATGTTTCTTGGTTCACATTTCACAAACTTCACAAGATGTGATCAAGTCAAAATGAAACTAAAAAATTAAAATCCAATTTTCATGCAAATAGCAAACCATAAAGATGAGAAATGTTTGAAAAAGAGAGAGAAGTACTTTGGAAGTTAATGTTTATCTCCCCCCCACCAATTAGCAGCCTTACAATATAATCAGGGAAGGAAGGACGAGAAATGGCATCCATCTGTCTTACCCTTTCTTTTGGAAGATGACTGGAAATACATATTAAACATGATTTTAGTTTTTAAAATAATTTTCACTTTCAGGATTATCTTATGTGAAAAAGTATTTTACCACAAGATGTTTTTACCCATGGCATGTTTTTATAGATGGAGCACTTTATAAAATGATTGGTCTACAGCAGTGATTTTCAACCTTTTTTGAGCCGCGGCACATTTTTTACATTTTAAAATCCTGGGGCACACCACCAACCAAAATGACACAAAATGACACCCTAAGACACTTTCCTCTCTTTTCCCATCCCTGTCTCCTCCCCATGCTTGTGTGTGTGTGTGTGTGTGTGTGTGTGTCCAAAAACAGGTGAGGGCTGGGGTTTTTTTCTATCTTATTCTTTGGGTGCTTTTTATCATATGCTTTAAATCAAGAGTCACTTCTCTCTCTCTCGTTTCTCTCTCTTTCCTCTCATTCTCTGTCTCAATCATTTTCTCATTTCTCTTTTTTTCTTCCCCTTTTTGCTCATTTATCTCTCTCTCTCTCTTGCTTTCTTTCTCTCTGACACACTTGCTTTCTCTCTATCTCTTTTCTTTCTCTTGCTTTCTCTCTCTCACTCTTTCTCTCTCTCTCTCTTTCTTTCTCTCTCTCACTCTCTCTCTCTCACTCAGCAAAAAGTTGCGAGACTGGAACCTGAGCTTCCTTTTTCGTGGCACACCTGACCATGTCTCGCAGCACACTAGTGTGCCACGGCACACTGGTTGAAAAACACTGATCTACAGATATGCCTTGACATATAGAAACATAGAAGACTGATGGCAGAAAAAGACCTCATGGTCCATCTAGTCTGCCCTTATACTATTTCCTGTATTTTATCTTACAATGGATCTATGTTTATCCCAGGCATGTTTAAATTCAGTTACTGTGGATTTACCAACCATGTCTGCTGGAAGTTTGTTCCAAGGATCTACTACTCTTTCAGTAAAATAGTATTTTCTCATGTTGCTTTTGATTTCCCCCCCAACTAACTTCAGATTGTGTGATCACAATTATGATCACAATTGGCCAGGTATCTTGGTTGTGGAGCAAAGTGGTAGTTAAGCAAGATGTTGTGTGTATGCTTTGCTCAACAACTGCAATCCCAGCACTCCCATTTGCGGTCATTAAGTGATATTGTGGACTGGTAGGCAGGCAGAGTCTTAGGTAAGAAGTATGATGTGTCATACAGGGATGGGGGAGACCTTAGTAAGCTGAGCATCTCCCTGTCAAAATCCAAGTAGGATTTTCAACCCATGAGCAGAGAGAGATTCATTCGTGGCCTGCACTGGGCCTCCCATGATCCTCACCTCTCCTGAGGCAGTACAGTGATACCTCTACCTACAAACGCCTCTACTTACGAACTTTTCTAGATAAGAACCGGGTGTTCAAGATTTTTTTTGCCTCATCTCAAGAACCATTTTCCACTTACAAACCTGAGCTTCCGAAACTGTAATCAGAAAAGGCAGGGAGAAGCCTCCATGGGGCCTCTCTAGGAATCTCCTGGGAGGAAACAGGGCTGGAAAAGGTGGGGAGAAGTCTCTATGGGCTTACAAACCGGAGCCTCTGAAACTGTAATTGGAAAAGGCAGGGAGAAGCCTCCTTGGGGCCTCTCTAGGAATCTCCTAGGAGGAAACAGGGCCGGAAAAGGTGGGGAGAAGCCTCCTTGGGGCCTCTCTAGGAATCTCCTGGGAGGAAACAGGGCCGGGAAAGGCAGGGAGAAGCCTCCTTGGGGCCTCTCTAGGAATCTCCTGGGAGGAAGCAGGGCCGGAAAAGGCGGGGAGAAGCCTCCTTGGGGCCTCTCTAGGAATCTCCTAGGAGGAAACAGGGCCGGAAAAGGCGAGGAGAAGCCTCCATGTCGCCTCTCTAGGAATCTCCTGGGAGGAAACAGAGCCTCCACCCTCCCTGTGGTTTCCCAAATCGCACGCATTACAGTGGTACTTCTACCTAAGAACGTCTCTACTTAAGAACTTTTCTAGATAAGAACCGGGTGTTCAAGATTTTTTTGCCTCTTCTTAAGAACCATTTTCTACTCAAGTACCCGAGCCTGGAAAAAATTCCCAGGAAATTTGAGAGCGTCATGAAGGCCTGGCCAGTTTCCTACCATTCCCCCTGGGTTTCTCCCTCTGGCACAGTGTATAGAAGGCAGCCTTGCGCTGGGTGTATGCCGCCTCAGAGTCCCTCTTTTTTTTTTAAGCCTTAAAGTTTTGGATTTTTTTAATTCCCCTCACCTCACCTTCTTCCTTCGGCAGCGACTGTCCTCCTCCTCTTCCTCCTCCTCCTCCCAACCAAATTCCAAGCTTTTATTTTTTTCCTAATGGGTTTGCACGCATTATTTGCTTTTACATTGATTCCTATGGGAAAAATTGCTTCTACTTACAAACTTTTCTACTTAAGAACCTGGTCATGGAATGAATTAAGTTCATAAGTAGAGGTATCACTTATTGGGTACAGGCCACACTGTGAACCAGTAGTAAAACTGGCGATGCGGGCACAGCTCTGTGTGATCGGCATTCATCCTGCTGAGATTTTGCTGCTGTGTATGCGCAGGAAGCAAAATCTCGCGAGAGGACATGCAGCGCATGAGATTTTGGTGATTTTTTGCTTCCGCTCATCTTTACCCCTGCTTGGATTTCAGCTCTCTCTTGTCTGGAAGCTGAATAAAAGAGCTGTCTGTTGAAGGGCTTCTGCTCCTCTTCATTCATGGAAGGGAACTCCTTTTGCTGGATGTATGGAGGGAACTCATTTCTGCATACTGCCAAAGGGATTGAGGCCCCTCAGCAGACAATTCCTTTAGCCAGCCCTGGAGATAAGCGAGAGCCTTCTCAGCAGGTAGCAAGGTTCCCTGACAACTTTCCATTAACTTTCTGGGAAAATTGACAGAGATGATTGCAAATGCCCGACTGGTGGCATAAACCGCCGGACGAAATTGCCCCCGGAGCAGGGTGACACTGCTGGCGGCTCCACGGAGCCCTGAACTTCCGGTTTCCAGCAAAACCGGAAGTTCGGCTTTTGGCATCGCACCAGGCAGGCGTGCTGCATTTTGGGAGCAAGGCGAGGTCTTTGATCGCCCTATTTAAGGGTGATCCGAACAGGACCTCCTTCTTGCTTGGCTGCCCCGAGAAGCAAACACCCGCCCACCCTCCGCTATCAACAGTGTGTCCTTAGGAGGTCGCTTTGGGGCCAAATAGGAATTTTTTGCGGCCTCCCCTTTAGAGGCTATTCCACACTGACGGTACGGATGGAATGGTTAGGGGGTGCGGCGCACATAGATTTTAGACTAGGCCCCCCTTTGGTCACTGGGGTTTGGCAGGTTAGGGGCGGAAATGGGCGGTAGAAGCGACTGCGCATGCTCCTTTGGGCATCCTTTTAAAGGGTGATGCACCGCCTCTCTCCAGGAACTAGAGGTTAGAACATAGAGAATTGGAGAGAGGATTTCCATGGGAATCACCGGATCCAATTTCCTTTGGGGATTGGAGGGTGAGCTCCTCCCACATGACAAAGGGGCATGGCCTAGATCCAGGTGAAGGTGGCTACCTTCACCTGGTTCAGCAAGGAGTTTTTGCCCATATTGCCAAGGAAGTTTCTGGCAGGAATTTCTGCCCCTTTAGTTTTTGGCCTCTGCAGGTCCTTAGTTATGTTGAATTTAAATATTTAAATTTACGTATTTAAAGTCACGTTATTTAAATTTATGTTAATTTAATAAAATGACCCTTTATTTAATCCACAATATGTCTCAGCGTCTTTACTCCGCTTCCGGGGCAAACAGTGATCATATGATTGTGTGACAACTGTTTGTAAGTACCAACAGATTGCCAAACACCTGGATCACGATCATGTGACCATCGAGATGGGTGGTACAATGTTTTGTGATAACTAGAAGTGCTTTACAGGCTGTGATGAGCTGGAATAGCTGAAGGGGCAAGTTCAGGACAGAGCATCATGGAGGAAATCTGTGAAGTCACTAAGAGTTGAGGTCAATCTGGTGGTACATAATCTTGACCAAGGAAGAGAAGTATTTAAGGGGTTGGGAATAGAATAAGAATCTGATTGTGGTGCCATTAATTTCAGAAGCATAGGCATATCACCGCGTCTCTTTATTTTTTTTCAAGAGTCTTCATGGTTGTTTTATGCAATGCTGGGCTATTTTTTGACTGTTTGTTTCTTTAGCAAGTAAGCAAGCAAGCAAGCAAACAAACAAACAAACAAACAAACAAACAAACAAACAAATACATAAATATTCCTACATTTATATTCAACATCCCATTGTGGAAACTAAGTAGTCTTCTTCTCCTTCTCCTTCTCCTCCTCCTCCTCCTTCTCCTTCTCCTTCTCCTCCTCCTCCTTCTCCTTCTCCTTCTTCTTCTTCTTCTTCTCCTCCTCCTTCTTCTCCTTCTTCTTCTCCTCCTCCTCCTCCCCCCCCTCCCCATGGTTACTTAAAGTCAGAATTTTTTTTTAGGAAGGACACATCCCAATGCAGAGATTCCAAATTTGGGGTGCTTGCACCCTCTTCCAGGGAGTGCAAAAACTTGACTTTAGAAGTTTCAAAATTATAATGTATATGCATAATTATATGTATATAATTATTTACTTTTGTAAGGGGTGTGAGAATATATCAGAAATGTTCTAAGAGTCCAGGCTATAGAAAAGTTTGGGAACCCTTGCCCTAATGGATCAAACAGTTAAAAGTAGAGGTGGGAAAATTGAGCTTTCAGACCAGGGGTGGGCTGCTGCCTGGATGGGGGGAGGGGTAGCAAAAATGGAGCTCCACCCCAGAGCACCCAATTTGCACTGAAAGATGTTGAAAGAAAATGTGGGGCGTCCTGCATAAGCCACACCCACAGTGTGGTAGTAAAAATGTTGGTAGCCCTTCACTGTTTCAGACTTGCAAGATTCTGTTATTATAGCCTTACAATAAAGTAGAATTAGCTCATCCTGTGGTGTTTCCTGCCTGGTTTACCCAGGAGGACTGACAGCTTGCTTGCATATTCCGTCAATTTCAAATCAAACTTTACCATAAATCTCAGCAGCCTCATTCTTCTGCATTAGTGGTTGGAGAATGAACTTTGATGATAATAATGTTAAAGAATTACTCATAAAGTAGTCTAGTGGAGATTATTTGGTCATTGACTGCATGATATCCATCTATAGTGCTCGACATAGCGTTCCTAACTGTGAAATAATGCTGTTCCTTTTTGTTGTTTCAAGTTCGCTTCTTCAATGAAAGGTGATTTTTATATAGTTTTACAATAATATATTTTGTAAACCAAGAAGAGAGATGCCTCTCTGAAAAAAAAGTGTTTTATGCTAGAAATCTATACAATTCTTTGCAATGAATTCACTGATATGGAAGGAATGGAATATAAATGAATTAGTTCTAACTTAAATGAATTTGAAAGGATCACTTGATTGTAAAGTTTGGTAGATTAGAACTGATGAAGAATAAATTATAATAACTTGACTTTGCTACGTATGTTGATTAGCAATTCCTTAGTAAATTTGCTTTATGATCTGCATTAACAGCCCAGCTGCACTTTTTAAGCTAATCTTTAAGCAATCATTCTTAAATGCATTTTTTCTCATCCAATTTCTTTCACTCCATTCTTCAACCAAGCATTGTAATATTAGAGTAATAGGGTGTGTGTTGATTGGGCATTTAATAACACTACAATATTTATGCAGGAGACAATATGATATATTCCTTATCACTAGATCATTTTGCCAGGTATAGAAATGGTTTTTATAATTCATTAAGCTTATGGGTAGTCTTGAAATGTATAGTTGGTACAGTCTTCGGAGAGGGGCGGCATACAAATCCAAATAATAAATAAATAAATAAATACCACCTACAAAACTCCTATGAGCCACAGAATTTTAATAAACAACTAGATTTTGTCTATATTTCTTTGCACTCTTCTAATGACTGGCTGGATTGAAGTATCAGATAGGCTGGCATTTGTACTTCTGATGTAAGTATTTTACAATATTAAACTTGGCATATTATCTTTCAGCAAAACAGAAACTGATTATAATAATTATTATGTTTTATGCTGTTAATACGTTATATGTGCAATTTAAAAATGATATTCTTTTAATAAATTCAGCATACATAAAATACAGAATGAAATAACATTTTAGTTGTTTTTTGTTTCTTTTAGCTAGGTGTACCATGATTCTCCTTTACATGCATACATACATGTACGTTGTTTATTTGATCGCCTTTCAAGATAAGTAATACTATGCACAGCAGTAGAAGTAGTAAGCAAAAGAATTTAAAATATGCAATAAAAAAAGGAAAGGAAAAAGAGCTAAATCTCTTTTACCCCAATATAATTCTCCCCATCTTTCTACTCTTGCAAATCACCCTTGTTTCTATCACACCAATGCACTAATTCATACCTTTTAAAAATCATGTAATAGCAACATATGAAATATTTCCAGAATAAATATAGTTGTTGCAGTGAAACATAGCTATGTGTTATCTTTGTAAGCCACAAGAGAGTAGGAAACATATCACAATAAATACAATATATTTAATGGTTGTTCTTGGAATGTGCTTTTTTGGTGGGTGTTTTCTGTAATAATAAGTGGCATAATTTACTGAGTCAATTGTGTAAAATTCTACACTTGTTTCCCTATGCTTTGTAATTGCTAAAATGTCTTTGATGTTTTGGTATGCACTTCAGAAAAATGTTTAGAATAAGCCGAACTGATGTTGAATAAGTGTACATGTTACAACTTTTGAAATAATACCATACAATTCCCCCAACACGAATGGATTAACTATATCATGAGCTTATCACCTATGAAGATGCTGTTTCATTGCAGTCTCTCCATCACAGCAACAAAACTTTTGCATTATTGTAATTAAATTTAATAGGAGGATAGTGCCATCTGCACATTGTTTGAGAGATACTTCTTTTAAGCATGAGGATGCTATTTTTAGTGGCTGTTTCTTCACACAATATTCCAACTATCTTCAGATATATCTGTCCAAAATCTGTTTTCTTTACTGAAGTAGACCCAGAGACAGGGTTTTGAGCAATCGGTACTTTTATTCAGCTCAGAGAACAAGTGACAGCTCAGCAAGGTAAAGTGACAGTTCAGCGAGTACCGACTGGCTCTGCAGGGAGAAACCGCTTCTTTTATACTTTTGCGGTTCCCGCCAAAGCGAGAGCCGGCCGCGTCTGAGCCAATCAGGAGCGACTTCCTGCTTGGGCTCAGACAGCGCTGGAAAAGAGGAACAAACTATTTACAGCGTTACAAGGTAGCCATTCCAGGATACAACACCCCTCCCCTCATAGTTGGACTCATCCATCAAGAAAGCCACGTGACGAAGTCGTCCAATCGGTGAGGCCTTCGAGGCTCTCGCGCTGACCTGCGCAGTCCATTTTCTCCTTCGCCACTGACTGTGGAGGATGGCTCGCCGCTGCTCTCCCGGTGCGGCGGACTTGGCCTGGCGGGCCCAACGAAGGCCTCGGAGGACGAGGATGGCTCGGCGTCGCTGGATGGTTCCCCCTGGCCCGATAAGTCTCTTTGCGTGTTTCTTAGTTCGGGCAATGTACAAAAGTCTGTTGAAGGGGGAGAGTCCGAGTCAGCGGGTTGTTGCAATTGGTTTTCAGTTCGTTTCCGAATGTGGTCTATGTGTCGTTTCCACAAACGACCATCCTCCAGTTTAACAATATAAGTCTTGGGTGCGTTTTGCTTAACAATAATTCCCTTCATCCAGTTTACATTTCCATCAAAGCATTTTACATATACATTTTGACCCAAATACATTTCTCTTTCTGGTTTCATGCACATTTGGTTATTATTCACACAGAACCTTGGATTTAACCTGTCTAATGGTGACCTCAACTTTCTCCCCATCAATAACTCTGCAGGGCTTACATGTGTGTGCGAGTTAGGGGTAATGTGCTGGGTTAATAAGAATTGGTCCAAGTTCTGTTGCACATCTCCAGGGCCTGACCTGTGCAATGCCTCCTTTGCCACCCTTACGTAACGTTCTGCCAACCCGTTAGCCCAGGGCGAGTAAGGCGAGATGAGGGCATGTCTGACCCCTAGGCCATCTAGGAATAATTCGAATTGCCTGGCTGTTAGTTGTGGTCCATTGTCAGACACTAATAGATCAGGGCAACCATGGGATGCAAACAGTCTGCTCAATACCTTGATAGTGGCACTTGTGGTTATGTTGTTCATTGCTATTATTTCCAACCATTTGGAGAAAGCATCAACCACTATTAGGAAGTACTGAGACCCCACTGGGCCAGCAAAGTCAATGTGGATCCTAGACCAAGGGCCAGCAGGCTGTTCCCACTCAGCCGGAGTTGTTTTGGGGGGACTGGGCCTAGACTCTTGGCACGGGTCACACTTTGAAACCCAACTTTCAATATCAGCATCAAGCCCTGGCCACCATAAATGCCCCCTTGCTAGGCTCTTCATCCTGACAATCCCAGGATGGCCCACGTGTAACATTTTGAGTACCTTTTCCCTTAGGCGTTTGGGGATGATCACTCTATCCCCCCACAGCAAACAACCTTTTACATATGATAATTCAAGCCTTTTGTTCTTAAAATCACACAATTCAGGTTTAACAATATCATTTTGCCATCCCTTTAGAACACAGTTCACCACTTGTTTAAGGATTTGGTCTTGCTGCGTGTGTGCAGCTACCTCTTTTGCTGTGGTTAGTGGGTTTTCCTCGAGTTCTATCATTAGCACATCTGTGGCAGGAACAGGGTCTTCTACCAAGTCTGCTATGGGGCATCTGCTGAGGCCGTCTGCATGATTGATTTCCTTCCCCCCCTTGTGGGTGAGCTCATACTGATACCCTGAGAGGAAAAGGGCCCATCTGATTAGTCTTGGAGACATAAAAGGTGGAGTGGGCTTGTTGGGGGCTAGCAGGCCTAGTAGGGGTTTGTGGTCAGTGACTAGCTCAAAGCTTCTCCCAAAAATGTAATTGTGAAACTTCTTTACCCCTGCCACTAATGCTAGAGCCTCCTTGTCTAACTGGCTATAATTCCTCTCTGTGCTGGTCATGGTTCTTGAAAAGAATGCTATTGGGGCCTCTGTCTTATTCGGTAGAACGTGAGCTAAGACTCCTCCTATGCCGTACGGCGAAGCGTCGCACGTGAGCCTAATGGGTAGTGAAGCACTATATTGGACTACTACACTTTTAGAAGTTATTAAATTTTTTATTTGAGAAAAAGCTTCACGTTCAGTTTTCCCCCATGTCCAGCGGGCTTCCTTCTGGAGTAAACGATGGAGAGGCTCTGCTACTGTTGCCTTCTGCTTTAAAAAAACGGAATAAAAATTAAGGAGGCCCAAAAATGCCTGCAACTCATTCTTATCTTGTGGCTCTGGGGCTTCTCTAATTGCTCTCAGCTTCTCTGTTGTGGGGTGGATACCTTCCTTATCTATTTTATACCCAAGGAATTCAACACTGTCGGTTCCCCAGACACATTTATCAGGCTTGATTCGTAACCCTTTGTCCTGTAGCCTCTTAAGTACTTCCCTTATTCTTTTGTTCACTTGTCCCTGGTTTTCCCCTGCAATTAAGATGTCATCAAAATATGGAATTGCCCCATTTACCCCTGACAATAGGCGTTCCATGATGCTCTGGAATATTCCTGGGGCTATGCTTACCCCAAACTGTAACCTCGTGCATTTGAAGGCCCCCCTGTGTGTTACAATCGTTTGGGCGTTTGCTGTTTGTTCATCGACCGGAAGCTGCTGGTAAGCCTGGGCCAGGTCGATCTTTGCGAACCTTTTTCCCTCCCCCAGGGAGTGTAAGAGTTGTTGCACGACCGGGATGGGGTAGGGGTGGTGTTGGAGTGCCTTATTCAAGGTTGATTTGTAATCAGCGCAAACTCTTAAAGAGCCATCTGGCTTCAATGGTGTCACTATGGGAGTTTCCCATGGCCCCTGTTCCACAGGGACCAAAATACCTTGACTAATGAGTTTGTCCAGCTGCATGTCTAGCTTGGGGAGAAGCGGAAGGGGAACCCTGCGAGGTTTCAGTCTGACCGGTGGGACCTTGGGGTCGATAGAGAAAGATATAGGGGGTCCCTTATACAATCCCAAGGTGGGGCTGAACACTTCAGGGAACTCTCTCACAAAGTTAGGCATATTATCACAGTTTACATTACACACACCCGAAATTTCGATCCCCAACGGTTCCATCCACGCTAGACCCAGCAGGGAGTGTTTGGCCCCCGTCACAATAAGCATGGGAAGGGTACATTTCACATTCTTAAAGGCAATAGGTACATTTGCTGTTCCCAGGACCGAGATTACCCCCCCTTGGAAGTCTCTGATCACCAATGAGGTTTGAGTTAAGTCAGCCTTAGACACATTAGGCATGTATAGTTTAAATTTTTCCCAGGGCATGATGGTATATCTCGAGCCCGTATCCAGCTCCATTGAGCAAGGCTGGTTATTTAGTAACAATGAGATAACAATTTTAGCCCCCTTTTTGGTTGCCGTGTTATTCACGGAAAATTTAGAGTTACCTCTATTGTAGTCGCGGTTAGCGCTTGAGTAGTTCCTTTGACCCGAGCTGCGGAACGGTCTCCTTTCTCGCGATTGGGGGGGTTGGTTTTGAGGTCGCTGGTATTGTTGTGTGGCAAACGTTTCTTCTGGTGCCGTTGCTCTGCATGCAATGGCGATGTGGCCTCTCCGGTTGCAACGGTGGCAAGTAGCGTCTCGGAAGGGGCATCGATGGCGCTGGTGATTTCCCCGGCAGCCCGCGCAGGGGGCTGGGTGAGTAGCTCTAGGATGTCTCGGCTGGTCTTGCAGGAGGAGGCAGTTGTCCCCGTTTCTAGTCGGCTGGCTGAGGTCGTCTGTTCCCTCGGCGCTGGGAGACTCGGCGTTGATTTTGGCAATGATTTCTCGCCTTCCGTGCTCCTTTAATTCTCTTGCCGCTGCGTCGGCTGCTTCCGCGGTTTGTGCTAATTTAATTACGGTTTGTAGCGTCGGCTCTTCTTCGGTGAGGAGTTTGTTTCTCACCGAGTTGCTCTTCATGCCGAAAACCAAGGCGTCGGTAAGGCGAGCTTCCGGGTCTTGAAACTTGCATTGAGCAAGTACCGTTCGAAGCCGCGTTGTGAATTGGCTGATTGACTCGGTTTCTCTCTGAGCCATCATGTGAAATTGATGCCGGTAAACCATGGCTGGTCTGGTTGGTTTAAAATGGCTCGCTAGTTTCTGTTGAAGGACGTCCCACGCTGTGGCTCTTGCTTGTTCTGGCTCGGTGAGAGTTTGGGCAAGTCTACGGATCTCTGCGCCGCAGTAGTTGAGAAAAATAGCCCGTCTGCGATCGGCTCCGGCGTCCTGCATTCCCGCCGCCTCGAGGAATATCTCGAAGGTGGCCATGTACTCGTCCCATGTCATTTTCTCGGAATCGAAGAGTTCTGGAGCCTGGCCGATCTGGATTTTGTCCATGTTGCACGCGAAGTTCTTCCGTTCGTTCGTCGCCAGTGAAGTAGACCCAGAGACAGGGTTTTGAGCAATCGGTACTTTTATTCAGCTCAGAGAACAAGTGACAGCTCAGCAAGGTAAAGTGACAGTTCAGCGAGTACCGACTGGCTCTGCAGGGAGAAACCGCTTCTTTTATACTTTTGCGGTTCCCGCCAAAGCGAGAGCCGGCCGCGTCTGAGCCAATCAGGAGCGACTTCCTGCTTGGGCTCAGACAGCGCTGGAAAAGAGGAACAAACTATTTACAGCGTTACAAGGTAGCCATTCCAGGATACAACATTTACCTGTGTTAATAGCAGTTTTGAAATAACGCCTTTTGGGTTATTTTTTAATTGCTCATACAAGAAATCAACTTCTATTAAAGGCATTTCAAGCTGAATTATTGATTCCTGGTTTATAATGTTCGGATGTGAATTTATTTTGGGGGGATGGCAGTGATGTGATCTGGTGATTCTACAATATTTCCATCTAAGTCTCTGGAGCAGCTTATTTATTTCTGTGCTTCTCTTCTTTTTAAATAAATCTATAATATGCAGTAAGATTCTTCTGCCCTATTTTTATTTTGTCAATA
Organism: Erythrolamprus reginae; assembly: GCF_031021105.1. NCBI lineage: Eukaryota > Metazoa > Chordata > Lepidosauria > Squamata > Dipsadidae > Erythrolamprus > Erythrolamprus reginae. The sequence continues at coordinate 93,557,500 of NC_091950.1, read as the reverse complement.
TTACTCTGAATGATTGAAGTTGGTTGATTAATGGTATGGTTTATTTCATTTTGCCCCAGAGTTAAACATCATTGTTTTAAAACTTCTTTTTGATTTCAGGCATCATAATTTTTGGATAGTGAAAGATCAACAGAGCAAAACTATCAAATATATTTATAGCCTATACATTTTCATATAATGTAATGGCTTAAGATTTGGAGGTTAGTTCTATTATTGCGTGGGTTTTGATTATTATAGCTAATAGCTTAAGGATATGAACATCTTTGGTGCCCTGTCTAGCTTAAAATTAAGTGATTCTATCCCACTTGATCTAACTAAGATATTAGAGTGGAAACATTGTTGAGATAATAAATGAAAAAGAAAGTAAATATTTAATACAAGGGACATTTCCTGAATCAGACTTCGTTTTTTAACAAGGTTAATAGAGCTTTTGTGGCTTAAAAAAATGAGATCGATAAATAATTGAGGCTTGTTTATTTCTATATGAAATGACTCTATAGTTTGGTAGAAAAGCGGATAAGAGATAAAGATAAAATGTTGGTTTCTCTTAAATTTGATAAATCCAAACTTGTTGGGTTGTGTGTGTGTATTATTTTCTAGTGGTGGGCTAAAAAGGTTGAAGGGGTTTGAGCATAGTGTTTCTTGTAATGGTTTATGAAATTCACAGCACAGACCATCATGACTTCTTGTCTTTCAATTCTTAAATTGTTTACACATTTCAGTTAGTAAAAATTTCATGGGATTCTCAAATACTTTCTCCATCCAAATCGTAACAGGAGCCAATCCTATTTTATTTTTTAGCTCAGCTAAGGTTGTCTAAGTATAGCCACTCATGCACTCCAATTGTCTAATGTGTAGAATTCTTTTGAAAATATACAAAAATTGTACTAATATATCTAAATTTCACCCATTCTAAGTTATCTTTGTTTGGATGCTTATTTTATTACTTCTGTAAAAAAAACAGTGTCCATTCAGCAATTTTAAAAACTTATTTTCAAGTTGAAATCTCTGGTCATACATTTCAAACAGCCATTTTCCAATGCTTTAGGTAACTTTTTAAGGAGCCTATAGCTCACTGCCTCTTTAACAAGATTCCAAATAAAGCATTTTTGCAATAGTGCATTTTATATGTGTTGTTTTTGTATAGTATGTATTGCATTAATGCATAACTTCTTACAAATACTCTCATGATGTCCCAAACAGTTCTGATTGTTAATCCCAGTTAAATCCATAATGATATTGAAAGTATCTTAAGGGCTGATCTTAAATGCCTTTAGAGTTAAGGGGGAAATATCAAAAAATATTTGTGACTCTATTTTGTTATTTTTAAGTTAACATTACATGGATGCTGAAATTAAAATTTAATTTTTAAAATAGATACTGTGTCATTGACAGTAAACAAGACACAATTTCTGGCACATGAGTTACAACTTGTGCAACACATCTTTTGGTCTGCAAAAATGTTACATCTAATAATCCAAGAATCAGGGCAATTCTTTATAGATGAAATTTCAGAGAAGCCATGAAATGTGTGTGGATGTTCAGGCTTGTAAAGGACGTTATATAGTAAAAGTAATGTGCAAACCTCTATTAATGTGAAGACATTACAGAATAAATAGAAATGAAACAGAATATTGTTACCCATGAATCCACTTAATGAAATGTAAGGGGTCTAGGGCTCTTAGAGAATGTTAGATAAATGATCTCTGGTCTTTTATCATCCTCTGAATCCCCAGAATCTGAATTTCCTGTAATTACCACAACCCAGGTAAAAATTTGCAACACCGTCTATTAATTTGCTGAAATACATCCTTTATACTAGTGGTCCCCAACGTTTTTTCCACCAGGGACCAGTTTCAGCAAGACAATTTTTCTATGGCCCAGTGGGGGCGGAAAGGGGCGTGGTTGGGGGCGGGATTAAGCATGGGGGTGCTGGTCCTCCCCGCCCCTCTTTCCCGCCATCGTCCTGTGGCCGGCAGAACCTGCCTCCCAAGCCTTCTTGCCCAGCGGGAGCTAAGCGCTGGAGAGAGGGGGTCAGGCTGGCCGTCCTGCCTCCCCCCAGCCAAAAACGCAAAAGCTCCCCGCGGCAGAAGCCAAAAGAGGCTTGAGCCTCTCGGTCCTTCCCGCCCCTCTGTCCCATCCATCGTCCTGTGGCCGGCAGAACCTGCCTCCCGAGGCCTCTTGCCCGGCGGGAGGCGAAGCGCTGGAGGGAGGGGGTGGCGGCATGAGGGCCGGCAGCTGCTGACTCCACGGACCGGTGCAACATGCCCCGCAGCCCGGTACTGGTCCGCGGCCCGGTGGTTGGGGACCCCTGCTTTATACAACACAAGCCAGCATATAAAGTGAGCCATAGTAATTTACATCCACCCACATGAGCACACAGTTCAAATATACTTTAAATATATCTCCTTCTATAAATATGTATTTATCTATATTCATGTTTTGTTTTTCATTAAAACATCAAGCACAAGGAATCAATAGTATAACTAATAATTATTCTATCAAGTGGCAAATCTCTTTAAAATCTATGCTTAACTTTTGATATCTTTTCTTAGCCTTTAATTCCATGACTTCCTCTGTGTTCCCACTAATAACTTTTCATTATCATTAATCCCTAATTTCTCTTCCTCACCGTGCTTCTTTCTATCCCAGATCAATTGCGTTCTAAACAAATACTTGCTAACTGACTTTCTCAATTTATATTTTCTATAAATCTTCTTTCTATAATCTCCCCAGTTGTCTAGCTTCCAATTATTTTTCCACCTAGAAAATCCACCTTGGATTCCTAAATTGGATTGGATTAAGAGCCATGGTGGTGCAGTGGTTAGAATGCAGTACTACAGGCTAATTCTGATGACTGCCGGCTGAGTGCAATTTGACAGCTCAAATCTCAGCAGACTGAAGGCTGACTCAGCCTTCCATTCTTCCAAGGTGGGTAAAGTGAGGACCCGGATTATTGGGGGCAACTGTAATGACTCTGTAAACTGCTTAGACAGGACTGTAAAGCAGTATAAAGCGGTATATAAGTCTAAGTGCTATTGCTTTGGAATTGCTATTCATAAATTGCATAAGACCGTGGTTTGTTTGACTACTGCCATCAATTTCTGACAACAAGGAATACTCCCTTTTCCCATTCTAGATATTTAATTTGCAATACAAATAGTCCCCACTACATGATGGTTGGACATTGCAATGATTGGAAATCTGAGTCGGTTGCTGAACACCCAGATGATGATGATGATGATGATGATGATGATGATGATGATGATGATGATTATTATTATGTCAGTACAAACAAAAGCAAACGGGATCACTATGCTGGATTTCGTATTTCATCACCAGTCGGGCGCTTCCCAAGCACCTAGGACTGCATGATGTAGAAGCGAATTATGTTTGCTGATCCCAGTAAATTGGCCTTTTACAATTGACAGATGGAGATTTTATCAATTTCGATGGTTTTCAAATGTCCGCTGAGATTCTTTGGCACTGCGCCCAGCGTGCCAAGTACCACTGGGACCACTTTCACGGGCTTATGCCAGAGTCGTTGCAGCTTGATTTTTAGATCTTCGTATTTCACTAATTTCTCTAGCTGCTTCTCCTCGATTTTGTTGTCTCCTGGGATTGCAATGTCGATGATCCATACTTTCTTTTTCTCCATGATCACAATGTCTGGTGTGTTAAGCTTCAGAATTCGGTCAGTCTGAAGTCGGAAGTCCCACAGTAGTTTTGCTTGCTCATTTTCAACCACTTTTTCGGGCTTATGACCCCACCAGTTCTTTGCCACTGGTAAATGGTAGTTCCAGCACAAGTTCCAGTGGATCATCTGTGCCACAGCATCATGTCTATGCTTGTAGTCAGTCTGTGCAATCTTTTTGCAGCAGCTGAGTATGTGATCAATTGTTTCATCTGTTTCTTTACAGAGTCGGCACTTTGGATCGTCTGTTGATTTTTCAATTCTGGCTTTGACAGCATTTGTTCTAATGGCCTGTTCTTGTGCCGCCAGTATTAGACCTTCTGTCTTCTTTTTGAGTGTTCCACTTGTATGCCATGACCAGGTCTTTTCTTTATCCACTTTGCCTTCAATCTTCTCCAAGAACTGCCCATGCAATGCTTTGTTCCGCCAACTGTCCATACGACATTGAGTTACATTTTTTCTGTACTGGTCCTTAGTTTGTTTCACCTTGAGAAGCTTCCTATTGTTGACCTCCATCAACACTGACTCTTTGCTCTCCTTCACATAGTCAGCTAATGCATGCTTCTCTTCTTCCACTGTCTGCTTCACTTGCAAAAGTCCTCTGCTGCCTATTATTATTATTATTATTATTATTATTATTATTATTATTAATTAGATTTGTATGCTGCTCTTCTCCGAAGACTCGGGGCGGCTAATGAGCACATGACTATAGAGATGTTTGCAACAGACAGAACTTTGAAGACCGGTCTTACATACCACTCATTCAACCCCATCACAAGTCTGAATCACCACTTAACATGCAGTCATTAAGTGTCTGATTTGTGATTTCTTTTAACGTATTTCATAGCCTCAATATGAACAGACAGTTTCATCTGGACTTCAGCAAAGCCTTTGATATGGTTCCACATAAAGAGCTGATAGATAAATTAGAGAAGATTGGACTTAATCCCTGGATAGTTCAGTGGATTTCAAGCTGGCTGAAGCATAGACATCAGAGAGTTATTGTTAATGGCGAGTATTCTGAGCAGAGACAGGTTACAAGCGGTGTGCCACAAGGACCTGTTCTGGGTCCTATTCTTTTTAATATGTTTGTGAGTGACATAGGGGAAGGTGTGGTAGGGAAGGTTTGCCTATTTGCCGATGACTCTAAAGTGTGCAATAGGGTTGATATTCCTGGAGGGGTCTGTAATATGGTAAATGATTTAGCTTTACTAGATAAATGGTCTAAGCAATGGAAACTGCAGTTTAATGTTTCCAAATGTAAAATAATGCACTTGGGGAAAAGGAATCCTCAATCTGAGTATTGCATTGGCAGTTCTGTGTTAGCAAAAACTTCAGAAGAGAAGTTTCACAGTCTCAAAATGGGTGAGCAGTGTGGTCGGGCGGTAGGAAAATCAAGTAGGATGCTTGGCTGCATAGCTAGAGGTATAACAAGCAGGAAGAGGGAGATTGTGATCCCCTTATATAGAGCGCTGGTGAGACCACATTTGGAATACTGTGTTCAGTTCTGGAGACCTCACCTACAAAAAGATATTGACAAAATTGAACGGGTCCAAAGACGGGCTACAAAAATGGTGGAAGGTCTTAAGCATAAAACGTATCAGGAAAGACTTGATGAACTCAATCTGTATAGTCTGGAGGACAGAAGGAAAAGGGGGGACATGATCGAAACATTTAAATATGTCAAAGGGTTAAATAAGGTTCAGGAGGGAAGTGTTTTTAATAGGAAAGTGAACACAAGAACAAGGGGACACAATCTGAAGTTAGTTGGGGGAAAGATCAAAAGCAACGTGAGGAAATATTATTTCACTGAAAGAGTAGTAGATCCTTGGAACAAACTTCCAGCAGACTGTGGTTGGTAAATCCACAGTAACTGAATTTAAACATGCCTGGGATAAACATATATCCATCCTAAGATAAAATACAGAAAATAGTATAAGGGCAGACTAGATGGACCATGAGGTCTTTTTCTGCCGTCAGACTTCTATGTTTCCATGTTTCCATGAACAGCCAAGTCACATCAGCTGCCTGTGCACAGCCTACTGATATGTATCATGGACAGGATTCTTTGAAAGAAAGAGCAAATTGTTCAAATATAAATTTCCCTCGAATTGGGGATTTGCAAGTTTGACAGTAATTCCGCAACAAGTAGGCAGGACACGTACAGTACGTGGTATCTGCATTATTTGGCTAATAGAGCAAAACCAGTGCCGGTGGCTTAATATTTGAGACCTAGAAATATGCTCAAGGCTGTAAAAAACTATAAAACACAACTTGTTCTCAATGTTAACCTCCTAAATCCTTAATTAGGCGCCTGGTGCATGGACAAATCACACCGTTTATGCTTAATGAGCTCACAATGTAGGTCTAAATGCCTAATTACCTAGATTTTCTGCCTCCAAATGTATTTCCACTGAATCCGTTCATTGATTAGACAAGATCAAAAGCCCAGAGGCACAACCATTACTGATGGCAGTCAGGGAAGTTGAATGCTGGTGTTGAAAAAAAAAATGTTTCTGAGATATGGCCAAAATCATAGGAGGAATAAAGAAGATGTCAGGCTTTTCTCATAACCTCTTGGGGAACTGGTAGGTTTCACTGAGGAAAGCGTAAAAACAGTTCGCTTGGGGTAATGAAGCATTGAAAACCTTATGATGTTCAGCATGGAGAGAAAGCATTCCTCTCTGTTAAACTGGTAGCTCTGTTTCCCTCTGTCCCCATCTATTTTGGTGTTTAGGGTCCTTTCTAGTTCTCCCTCTTTTCCTAGAAATGAGTCCTTTTCTGTTCCATTTCTGCGCTGGCCAAGTGATACATCATTGGATGGTGGCCATAATCCTTCTCTGGGAAAAGGGAAGGTTTTATTTCTCAGCACTTATAAGCTTATCTACTTATTCACTAAGAGGAAAAACAGATATAAAAGCCACCACTTCTTTTTTGTAACTGAGATAAATCTTTGGTGGTCTCTTTAGGGGGAAAAAAGGTTGACTCCATCTTTCTCCCTCCCTCCTTCCTTCCTTCCTCCCTCCCTCCTTCCCTCCTTCCTCCCTTCCTTCCTCCCTCCCTCCCTCCCTCCCTAACTTCCTCCCTCCCTTCCTCCCTTCCTCCCTTTCTCCCTCCCTTCCTCCCTCCCTCCCTCCCTCCCTTCCTCCCTCCCTCCCTTCCTCCCTTCCTCCCTCCCGTCCTCCCTCCCTCCCTCCATTCCCCCCTCCCAAAGAACAGCCCATATAGGTAGAATAACTTGAGTTTTGTTGGATACTTTGGTTTTCTATTAATCTCTGCATAGTCAGAGAATGCTGTGGAGATAAATCTTTGGTGGTCTCTTTAGGGGGAAAAAAGGTTGACTCCATCTTTCTTCCTCCCTCCCTCCCTCCTTCCTTCCTTCCTCCCTCCTTCCTCCCTTCCTTCCTTCCTCCCTCCCTTCCTTCCTTCCTCCCTAACTTCCTCCCTCCCTTCCTCCCTTTCTCCCTCCCTTCCTCCCTTCCTCCCTCCCTTCCTCCCTCCCTTCCTCCTTCCCTCCCTTCCTCCCTTCCTCCCTCCCGTCCTCCCTCCCTTCCTCCTTCCCTCCCTTCCTCCCTTCCTCCCTCCCGTCCTCCCTCCCTTCCTAACTTCCTTCTTTCCTCCCTCCCTCCCCCCTCCCTCCCTCCATTCCCCCCTCCCAAAGAACAGCCCATATAGGTAGAATAACTTGAGTTTTGTTGGATACTTTAGTTTTCTATTAATCTCTGCATAGTCCGAGAATGCTGTGGATGGATTGCTTGACAGTTTTTTTTCCCATGAACAAACATGAACAACTGCCCTTTTCTCATGACATTCTAACATAAGGCAATAATTTTACAAAAAAATTGATAATGTTAACCTAGTGATTTTGATAAATCGATGAGATAAAATAAATACACATATGTTTTAAGAATGAATTGATTTTCCAGACAACACAATACTCTTAATTTTCCATATCTCCAATTTCTGTACAGAGGAGCAGTAATAATTTTCTCAACAATTGTTTGTCTCTAGCAAAGGAATCTCCTCTTTCAGGATCCAAACTTTTTTTTTCCTTTCGGAGTTCAGACAGATTCCAGATCAGATCAACCATCTGAGTATATTTATGTACACAGGTGCATGTACTCAAATCCCTTGCATGAAATGCAACTCCCAATGCAAGTCCCATCCACGAAGTCTTTTTCTATGTAGGTCCTCATAAGAATTTGGAGAAATTAGGGCCAAGGTTTTTTCTCCCTGACTTGATTAAGATCAAGATCACAATAGGCAGAGCAACACAAAACTAATCTTGACTGATTTTCAAAAAGCTAAACAGGGTTGAAGTTGGATGAGAGAGCATATTCCATCTATAGAAGGTACATGTTGCTTCATAAATGTATCTGTGCCACATGCCCTCTCCCCATTTAAATAGCAATAGCACTTTAGACTTATATAATAATATAAGGGGTGGCGCAGCAGGTAGAGTTTAGTTTAGTTTAGTTTAATCAGATTTGTATGCCGCCCCTCTCCGCAGACTCGGGGCGGCTCACAGCAACAGCAATACAAGACAAATCCAATATTAAATTAATTTTAAGAACACCACAAGTTAAAAACCAATCATACACACTAGCATACCATACACAAATTTTATAAGCCTAGGGGGAAGGAACATGTCAATTCCCCCCATGCCTGACGACAGAGGTGGGTTTTAAGGAGCTTACGAAAGGCTAGGAGGGTGAGTGCTGTACTGCAGGCCACTGAAGCTGACTGTAGATCTGCAGGTCAGCGGTTCAAATCTCATCACCGGCTCAAGGTTGACTCAGCCTTCCATCCTTCTAAGGTGGGTAAAATGAGGACCCGGATTGTGGGGGCAGTATGCTGGCTCTGTTAAAAAGTGCTATTGCTAACATGTTGTAAGCTGCCCTGAGTCTAAGGAGAAGGGCGGCATAAAAATTAAATGAATAAAATAAAATAAAATAAATTTATTAGATTTGTATGCCGCCCCTCTCCGAGGATTCACGGTATTCACAGTGCTTTTCCAGCCCTCTTTAATTGGTTTACAGAGTAGAATAGAATAGAATAGAATAGAACTCTGTATTGGCCAAGTGTGATTGGACACACAAGGAATTTGTGTCCATACAAGAAAATATATATTTGTCAAGAATCATGAGGTACAACACTTCACGATTGTCATAGTGACCCCTATCAGGAAACAATTGATATTAATATAAATCACAAGGATGCAAGCAACAAGTTATAATCCTACAGTCATAAGTGGGAGGAGACGGGTGATAGGAATGATGAGATTAATAGTAATGCAGTGAATAGTTTGACAGTGGTGAGGGAATTGTTTGTTTAACAGAGTGATGGTGTTCGGGGGAAAACTGTTCTTGTGTTTAGTTGTCTTGGTGTGCACTGCTCTATATGTCATTTTGAGGATAGGGGTTGAAACAATTTATGTCCAGGATGCGAGGGGTCAGTAAATATTTTCACGACACTCTTTTTGACTTGTGTAGTATACGGATTCTCAGTGGAAAACAGGTTGGCAGTATTTTTTTTCCCTGCAGTTCTGATTAGCCTATGAAATCTGTGTCTGTCCTGTTGGGTTGCAGAACTAAACCAGACAGTTATAGAGGTGCAGATGATAATTCCTCTATAGAACTGTATCAGCAGCTCCTTGGGCAGTTTGAGGTTCCTGAATTGGCACAGAAAGAACATTATTGGTTGTGCTTTTTGATGATGTTTTTGATGTTAGGTGACCACTTTAGGTCTTGAGATAGGATAGAACCTAGAAATTTGAAAGCATCTACTGTTTGTTGTGGTTAGTTCTGGCCCAGCTCCTGCCCCAAGGACTGTGGCTGTGGGGGAAACATCCACATGCTGCAGGCCTGTTTTGCCCCCGGTGGAATCTGCTGATGAAGGCTCCTCTGACCAAGAAGACATGAGTGACAGGGAGGAGGAGAGTGTGGCAGACAGCTCAGAAGGAGATCAATTATCTAGCTCCTCCTTGGATTCAGAACAAGAGTTAATGATACAGCCACGCATGCGGAGAGCGATGCATAGGCAACAACAACTGAGAGATTATTATCAAAGAAAATGAGGCCACCTGTGGTTGGGTGGGGCTGTGGTAATTAGTGAGGCTGCTATAAAGAGCAGCCTGTGGGTTTGGCCATTGTGGAGGATTATCTGATCGTTGTGTTTCATGACTGCTTTACTGACTTTGACCTTTTGTGTGCTGATTTTTCCCCGCTTTGAAACTAAACCAGAGCAAAGTGTGTTTCACTTTGTGAAAGAAGGACTATGAATTACCTCACAGCTGCAAGCTAAGTTTCACAGAACTGATAAGGGACTTGTACAAATTACCAGTTTGTTTGGAGACGAGTGCTCTTTGCTATACCAAAAGAGGGCTTGGTTTAAGTGAATTTTCATTATAAAGAACATTGTTTTGAATTTTCAAACATGTGTGTGTCTGAAATTTGTATCTGCGATTTTTTTGGGAGGAGTCTACCAGAGAGCCCGACAGAACACTGTTGATACTGTATTGTCTAGTATTGTAAGAGGTGGTAGAATGGGAGGGTTTCTCCTAAAGGCTACCACCATTTCTATGGTTTTGAGTGTGTTCAGTTCCAGACTGTTCCGGTCGCACGACAAAGCTAGTTGTTCAACCTCCTGTCTGTATGTGGTTTCATCATTGTCTCGAATAAGATCAATCATTGTTGTATCATCTGCAAATTTCAGTAGTTTAACAGATGGATTGTTTGAGATGCAGTCATTGGTATATAGAGCAAAGAGAAGTGGAGAGAGTATACAGCCTTGGGGGGGGGGGGCTGTACTAATTGTACAGGTATCTGATGTGATTTTGCCTAGCTTCACCTGCTGTGTTAGGAAGATTGTGATCCACTTACAACCATGTTCAGGGACCGCTAGCTGATTTAGTTTAGTTAGAAGAATGCCTGATATGAAGGTATTGAAAGAACTGAAGTCTACAAAGAGGACCCTTGCTTAGGTCTTTGAAGATTCAAGATGTTGTAGGGTGCAGTGCAGAGCCATATTAACAGCATCATCTGTCCATCTGTTTGCTCAGTATGCAAATTGCAGGGGTCCTAACTGGATCCGTGATGGCTTTCAAATGGGACGTCACTAGCCTTTTAAAGGTTTTCATAACTACAGATGCTACAGCAACTGGTCTGTAGTCATTCCTTGATGGAGGGCTTCTTCGGCACTAGGATGATAATGGAGTATTTGAAGCAAGAAGGAAAATGGCATATCTCTAGTACAGTGTTCCCTCGCTTTCCGCGGGGGATGCGTTCCGAGACCATCTGCGAAAGTCGAATTTCCGCGAAGTAGAGATGCGGAAGTAAATACACTATTTTTGGCTATGAACAGTATCACAAACCTTCCCTTAACACTTTAAACCCCTAAATTGCAATTTTCCATTCCCTTTAGATTATTACGCACCATGTTTACTCATTAAAGTTTATTTTAAAAATATTAAAAGCAGGTGAAAGTTTGGCGATGACATATGATGTCATCGGGTGGGAAAAACCGTGACCTAGGGGAAAAACTCGCAAAGTATTTTTTAATTAATATTTTTGAAAAACCGTGGTATAGACTTTTCGTGAAGTTCGAACCCACGAAAATCGAGGGAATACTGTAATTTGTTGAAGATTTGGGGGCCAATTGACCAGCACAGACTTTTAAGCAAGAAAGAGTTAACATATTGCCCCCAACAATCCCCATTTTACCGACCTTGGAAGGATGTAAGGCCAAGTCAACCTTGAGCCAGTAAGATTTGAACTCTCGAACTGCAGCTAGCAGTCAGCTGAAGTAGCCTGCAGTGCTGAACTCTAACCATTGTGCCACCTCAGTTCTATGCTTTACGGTGTCTTATTGACAATAGAAATTCTAGTGTTCAATACATATCACATACAGATAACAAAAGGAAATGGTTGCAACCCATCTATACATTTTATCCTTGTTAACTGGGACCAAATCCAATCTGATTCCTTTGGGGGATGGTAGTTCTTTCTGACAATCAGTTCGGGCAAGGTCAAGTCAGTAACAGCTGGTGAAATTTCAAGTTCTCACTATTCCTGTTCAGAAGCTGTTATTTAAACAAACAAGAACACACACAAACATCCGCCCTGAACAATCTGCTGCCTGTTATGTCCAGCATTACACATCTCCAACTTTTATCTTCTCCCACAGCATATGCTGTTCTGTTTTAAGATGCAGAGAATCTGTAAATACACACATCCCTCACTGCAGTGTATGTGGGGAAATATGGATGGGTTATTGTTTTATTTTTATTTCTACTTGGATGCATTTCCACCGGTTGGCATAGATGGAAGTTTAAGCAAGTGAAGAGGTAGCAAAAACAAGCATGTGGGAGGACCTTCAAAGGTCGACCAGAAGCTTTTTACTGGGCCTTGATACTTGCAATATCTGAGCGACTGCTTGCTCAGCAAAGTTGTTGCAGCAAATTAAAAGATAGTCCTCAATTTATGTCCATAATTGAGCCCGGCATTTCTGTTGTTAACTGTAACAAAGTGAGTTTTGTCCTATTTTATGACTTTTCTTGCCAGAGTTGTTAAGTGAATCACTGAATCTGTTAAGATAGTAACACAGTTGTTAAAGTGGATCTGGCTTCCCTATTGACTTTGCTTGTCAGAAGGTCACAAAAGGTGATTGTGTGACCCCATAAGACATGGCAACCATCTTAAATATGAGTCAATTGCCAAGCATCTGAATTTTGATCATACATGATCATGGGGATGCTGCTGCAATGGTCACAAGTATAAAAAAACCAATCGTAAATCACTTTTTCCAATCTTGTTGTCACTTCAGTCACTAAATGAACTGTTTGAGGATTATCTGTAAAAGCAGGAGCGATAACCTGAACAGTCTACCCATGACTGAAAAAGCAGGTACTGTTGTGGTCCGCTTTGGCCTGCAGAGCTAGCAGCAGAGTCAGGCAGTGAGGCGGCTGCGGAGGAACCTGGGTCAGGCCTGGAGTCTGGAGAAGGCTTAGTGCTCGAGGCAGGGCCACCATCAGGAATTTTGGGGCCCCAAACAGCCTAAGTGTCTGCCCCCCCCCATTTTAAAACTACTTTATTTTGCGACATACCAATTATGTATTAAATTTACCTTTCAAAAAAAAAATTAAAACCCTGCCACTACAACAAGGTACACTCGCTTGACAGAATAATAATATGTTAATAACGCAGAAAATATATTCAAGTGACATCAACATATTACATACATATAAATAAATAACCAGAACAGTGCAAATACACCAAATTAACAAAATATTATTAATTTTGCCATCAATAATATTAAAAGCAGCAATAAGATGGCACAAAGGATAAAGACAAAATACTCCTGCATCACACTAGAAAAATATTTGTTTTCACAATAATACCAATAAATAACAGGTAACCAGAAGATAAATTATACGCAATAATGTTTAAATCTATAGGTAAACTCCACCATAGATGTAAAAAGCACAGTGCAAGAAAAAATAAGAGAAAGAGGGAAGAGCAAAAAAACCCTCATTAACCTCTCCACCTATCTCCTTATAGCATTTTTCAAAGTTTGCAAAATTTTAAAATTGCTTTATAAAAAAGAACATACCCTCATGTATCATCAAATCCACATTATGAAGCAAATGTGCAAAAAATCCAATATTTTTTTCTCATACATGTACCTGCTATTGAGTTCCATAACTTAATATATTTAAGCTTTTAAATGTGTAATGTATAATGTCTCTTAACAAATAGCATGTCCGTGGCTCTAAGAGCAACACCTTTTTTCCCCTCTTTATTCATTCTTCTTCTTTTCCTAGGATGTTATCATATCTATTAAACATACGGTGAGATATTGCTGTGTATGCATTTAATATAATTTAGAAGGTAAAATGTAAAATAACCAACTCCTGCTTCAGATCTTCTCTGTACAAGTGTGAAAATATGATGTAGCTTTGTTTTTTTGAAAAGACCATAGTAGCATTACCCAGCTTCTCCTTTGCATATTCAAATCATTCCACTTCCCACAATGCTTGCTTCTCGAATCCAGGATGGTGTTTTTGATTCTCAAATCTAAAATGGCGAGATGGCTCCAAAAAACATGTCAACTCCAAAGCAACACATCTTACCCTCACACTTAGAAGGGAACAATTTCGAAAAAAATCTAACACCATAATCAAAATGTATACCAAATCAGCTCTAATCCAAACTTCATCTTCAACAGCTATGAAGCTCTTCAGGCAGAATAGAGAAAACTAGGCATTTTTGCTGATCTGTGCTGTCCCGATTGTAACAATTTTGCAACTGAATCCAATTAGCTTCCTTAGAATGCCACCGCACAGGTTACCGGTCTTCTTCAATCGCCGGGCCCCCCTAATTTTTCAATTTGGCCGGGCCCCTGATGCCAGTACTGGTAATACTGCCCTATCGGCGGCCCTGGCTAGAGGCAAGGATTCAGCCAACGCCATTGGGGAGGTCTCTCCTGCCTCCAGAATCTCCAGTAGTTGACACGAGTGATGTAGAGGAACAGGAGGAGCCTGTCCTCAATGTGTGCATGCGTAGGGATGCCAAAAGGCAAGAACAGTTCCAAAGGAGAAGAACTACTTGGGAATAAGGCTTGGGGATAATTGGCCCCTCCCCTAAACTATATAAGTGGAGAACAATGAAATGGTTTGTTGCAGGAAGCAACTCAGTTCATCTCCAGATCTCGTCATTACCACTCAGATTCAGTTTTTTTTCCTATTTGAACTTGTCAAATTTTCCTTGCAAATTGGTCCTTGGCAGTCTGTCTGTCTGTCTGTCTGTCTGTCTGTCTGTCTGTCTGTCTGTCTGTCTGTCTGTCTGTCTGTCTGTCTGTCTATCTATCTATCTATCTATCTATCTATCTATCTATCTATCTATCTATCTATCATAGAAACATAGAAACATAGAAGTCTGACGGCAGAAAAAGACCTCATGGTCCATCTAGTCTGCCCTTATACTATTTTCTGTATTTTATCTTAGGATGGATATATGTTTATCCCAGGCATGTTTAAATTCAGTTACTGTGGATTTATCTACCACATCTGCTGGAAGTTTGTTCCAAGGATCTACTACTCTTTCAGTAAAATAATATTTTCTCATGTTGCTTTTGATCTTTCCCCCAACTAACTTCAGATTGTGTCCTCTTGTTCTTGTGTTCACTTTCCTATTAAAAACACTTCCCTCCTGGACCTTATTTAACCCTTTAATATATTTAAATGTTTCGATCATGTCCCCCCTTTTCCTTCTGTCCTCCAGACTATACAGATTGAGTTCATTAAGTCTTTCCTGATACGTTTTATGCTTAAGACCTTCCACCATTCTTGTAGCCCGTCTTTGGACCCGTTCAATTTTGTCAATATCTTTTTGTATGTGAGGTCTCCAGAACTGAACACAGTATTCCAAATGTGGTCTCACCATCATTCTATATAGTGGGATCATAATCTCCCTCTTCCTGCTTGTTATACCTCTAGCTATGCAGCCAAGCATCCTACTTGCTTTCCCTACCGCCTGACTGCACTGTTCACCCATTTTGAGACTGTCAGAAATCACTACCCCTAAATCCTTTTCTTTTGAAGTATTTGCCAACACTGAACTGCCAATACAATACTCAGATTGAGGATTCCTTTTCCCCAAGTGCATTATTTTACATTTGGAAACATTAAACTGCAGTTTCCATTGCTTAGACCATTTATCTAGTAAAGCTAAATCATTTACCATATTACTATCTATCTATCTATCTATCTATCTATCTATCTATCTATCTATCTATCTATCTATCTATCTATCTATCTAATATACCGCCCAACTCCCGAAGGACGCTGGGCGGCTTACAACAAGGGACATCTAAAAAAGACAGCTTAAAAAACAATTTAAAATCCCTTTATAAAAACATTCCAAAGTTTGCTAAAGAAGAGCAAGGTTCGTGTGTGTTATCTGCCTTTCCCTGAAAGACTTTAGTCGGATTTGTTTTCCTTTGTTTGGATTGTTTACAGCTGATAATGAAAATAATTATCAGCCTTTACACATAAAAGAGACACCGTTTGTGCTGTTTTATTTAATCAGGAAGCCTAGGTCAGAACAGGTGCAGTATTGTCCATAAACAGCCAGCCATCATAGGTCATAGGTGATTCTTAGCTCAGATAGCCTCAAAAACCTTTTTTTTTGTAAAGAAGGCAAAATTCTAGGCAAAAATGTTCAATAGGACCTTAAATAATTTACGAAACACTTCTTTTAGATTTTGTAACCTTGCCCCTATTATTGTTTTTTTTAAATAAATAATTAAAGACAGCAAACATGCCTAATATTCCTTCTTCCTCCTGTTTTCCTCACACCTCTCAGAGATGAATTGTGCTGTGAGTGTGAGAGTAGATTGGCCCAAAGTCACCCAACTGGTTTTTCATGCCTAAGGCAATCTCCTGATTTCTAATCTGGTACCTTAACCACTTAAACTAAACTGACATACTTGGTGCTTGTTTGCTTTGGGATAAGTGGCAACAGCCGTGTCTGTATTTGGAACTTGTTTGACACTTGGAACGGAAAAAAAACCTCATGGATGATCCACCAAGTCACAAGGGAATTGAGTGTCATTCATTCTCAAAGCCAGAACAAGTATAGTACAAGCATGAAAGATGTGGCTTCTGTTGTAAAACACAGTGTACATAAAGGGGAATTATGTGGCACAATGTCATTTGAGAGCCTCCTGATGGCTTGACCTAGTGGGATTTGGCACAGGTGTTAAGCATTATGTGATATCCTTGGAAAATGTCCACCTCTCGATAACTGGCTTTTCTTTGTGTGGTGGGTTAGAGTGGCTTCCTGGGAATACAATCCCTCGGCTTTTTACCTGTTGGAAAGAAAAATTGGCTCAAAGTTCTGCTTCATCATTGTAGACTACAAGCATTTTGTTAATTCTTTAGGAAAGGGAAAAGAGAAATCAGAGGGCCCGCTGGGTTCTTAGTTCAACTGGGCATGGCTTACGAGCACTGTGGGAATTGTTGACAGATATGAAAGTCAGATCTAATTATCTATAATGAAATGATTATATTCCTCTTTGTTGAGCAATAAAAGACATCTGCTTTGCCCATTCATAATACTTTCCATATGTCTAATACTCTCCTTATACAGTTCCCAGCAGGTGTGGAATGATGGGAGTTGTTGTTCTAAACTTTAAGAGGGCATCTGGTTTCAGATTAGATTACTAGAGTTGGAAGGGAACTTGTAGGTCATCTAGTCCATCCCCCCTGCTCAATCAGGAGTCCCTACATCATTTTAGACCTTTCTAAGAGGGGCGTGCATAAGCGCATCATTGTGCCTACCATCCCTGTCCTACTGTCCTATTGTCTTTTATTGTTACTTTTTATCATTACTTTTTCTAATGTTATGTTTATACAAATTACCATCCTATAATTGTTTGACAAATATAAACAAACAAACAAACAGAGACTGGACAGTCACCTTTCTGGGATGGTTTGATGAATTCTTCATTGAGCAGGGGGTTGGACCTGATGACCTTGGAAGTCCCCTCCAACTCTATGATTCTATGATTCTATGGTTCTATGGTTCTATGGTTCTATGGTTCTATGGTTCTATGGTTCTATGATTCTATGATTCTGATTCTATGAAATAAATGAATGAATAAATAAATTATTATTAATTTTTTATTTGTTTGTTTGTTTGTTTGTTTGTTTATTTATTTATTCATTCACTCACTCACTCACTCACTCACTCACTCATTCATTTATTAGATTTGTATGCCGCCCCTCTCTGAAGACTCGGGGTGGCTCACAACAAACAATACACAGCGTACAAATCCAATATTAAAATCAGTTTTAAAAACCCTTATAAAAAAAATCATACAACCCAAACAAACCATACATAAACCATAGTAGCTGAGGGGCATATCAATTGCCCCATGCCTGGTGACATAGGTGGGTTTTCAGGAGCTTACAAAAGGCAGTCCAATCTCTCTTTGAAAGTCTCAAGTGTTGGCACTCTTACAATCTCCTCAGGCAAGGTTGATCACTCTCACTGTCAGAAGGTTTCTCCTTATTTCCAGGTTGAATCTCTCCTTGGTCAGTTTCCATCCATTGCTCCTTGCCTGACCTTCTGGTGCCTTGGAAAACACTCTGACCCCTTTGTCTGTGTGGCAGCCCCTCAAGTATTGGAACATTGCTATCATGTCCCCCCTGGTCCCCCCTGGTCCTTCTCTTTGCCAGACTGGCCATGCCCAGTTCCTACAACTGCTCTTCCTATCTTTTAGTTTCCAGTCCTGGTTGCTCTCCTCTGCACTTCCTTCAGAGTTTTAATGTCTTTTTTGTAATGTGGTGACCAAAACTGGGCGCAGTACTCTACATGTGGCTTAACTAAGGCTTTATAGAGTGGTATTAGTTCCTCCCTTGTTCCACTTTGAACAGGGATGTATAATACAGATGTCAAGACTTTCTGATTTCAGCATAATCTGCAGTCCCTCAATGCATTTTATAAACTGCCGATTTCATAATTTTTGAAAGCTCTCTTATCCTCCCTTGTGAAAGCTAATGATATAAGGCTTTGTTCTCAAGGTTCACACATAGGATACAATGTACGTGCATATATTTGGAACAAGTGTGAAGGGCAGAACGCACTTAGATTTCGACCCCTTCTTTTAAAATATGCACAAACGGTGATCAAGAAAATTACATGCATTTCAAAGAAAAACTAATCACACAAATTATTCATGACGATGTCTGATGTGGTCTGAATGTGTTCTGGAACAAAATAGTAAACCGTGGCATGAGAAAAGCAGACAACTAGCAATTTTAAAAAAAAATCACATTTGTTATTATGATATGGAGTCTCCAGTGCAGTGTTTCTCTACCTTGCCAACTTTAACGTAGGTGGAATTCGATTTCCAGAATTTCTCAGCTCAGCATGATTCTGCCTCCAACTTCCATGTGAAGTCTGAGTGATGAAGGCTAGAAAGCAAGGCCTTTTTTTTTGAAGGAGCCTCTATACCAGTGTTTCTTACATTTGGCAGCTTGAAGATATGTGGACTTCAACTCCCAGAATTCCTCAGCCAGTGTTGAAGACTAAGGAGAGATTTAAGCTGGAAATATAAGGAGGAACCTTCTGACGGTGAGAGCGATCAACCAGTGGAACAGCTTGCCTGTTGCAAGAGCTTCAACGCTTGAGACTTTCAAAGGGAGATTGGGCTGCCATTTGTCCAAAATGGTGTGGGGACTTCTGCTTGAGCAGGGGATTCATTCATTCATTCATTCATTCATTCATTCATTCACTCACTCACTCACTCACTCACTCACTCACTCACTCACTCACTCATTCACTTACTTACTTGTTTGCTTGCTTGCTTACATACTTACATACTTACCTATTTACTTACTTACCTACCTACCTACCTACCTATTTATTTATTTATTTATTTATTTATTAGATTTGTATGCCGCCCCTCTCTAGATGACCTACAAGGTCCCTTCCAACTCTAATAATAATCTATTCTGATCTGATCTGATTTTACCTAACCTAGCCTAGCCTAGCCTAACCTAACCTAACCTAACCTAGCCTAACCTAACCTAACCTAACCTAACCTAACCTAGCCTAGCCTAGCCTAGCCTAGCCTAACCTAACCTAACCTAACCTAGCCTAGCCTAACCTAACCTAACCTAACCTAGCCTAGCCTAACCTAACCTAACCTAACCTAGCCTAACCTAACCTAACCTAACCTAACCTAGCCTAACCTAACCTAGCCTAACGTAAAGAGTTGAAATCTGCCTCCAAGGTTGAGAAACATTGCTATGGTGAGAATGTTATACATTTGCAGGTGCACATGTGATCACTAATAACAACTGCGCTCCAGTTGTGCTAATGAGACAAATAACCTCTCCCAGTGACTTTATAATTTTGAGTACAATAGTCCAAGCTCACAGAAAAAAAAGATCCTATCTGAATGCATCTCAGCTAATTTGGTTTCCTAATATTTTAATGATGTCAATTCAAAACATAGGCAAGAAGCATTGCTTTTACTTTGGACTAGTTTCACAATATTTCCACCTGTTTCCTGATGTTACTCTGAGCTAAAATGAAAAATACTTTAAGGCTGTAGAAATGTCAACAAAAATGTTGACATTTGGAACAGCATTCCTTCAGCTTCTTACAAACGAATAGTAGTCTATTTGTCGATTTGTCCTGAAACTGGTCCATTTGTCACTTTGAATATTCCTAAATTGTTGACCATGATCTCCTATCAAAAGAATGGCAGACAATATGCATAATTTGATGCTGCCACATCAGACTGACAGGAAGAAAACAATCAGAGAGCATTTTCAATAATTGGGCACACTTCTGCCACTCTGTGTTATTTTTCTCAAATGTGTCATCTTCCGTGCTATCTAATTTATAGAACAAGAAACATAAATTGTGCAAAACCAGTGGTGGGATTCAAATAATTTAACAACCAGTTTCCTGCCCTAATGATTTCTTCCAGCAACCAGTTCACCAAACTGCTCAGAAAGTTAATTCAGCGAACTGTCTGAATCCCACCACTGTGCAAAATATGTTTATTAAAATTATGTTGCCATTCAACAGACTAATTATATTTGTTTGTTTGTTTGTTTGTTTGTTTGTTTGTTTGTTTCTTTCTTTCTTTCTTTCGTTCGTTCGTTCATTCGTTCATTCATTTATTTATTTATTAGATTTGTATGCCACCCCTCTCCATAGACTCAGGGCGGCTAACAAGAATAATAAAAACAGCATATAACAAATCTAATATTTAAATTAGTTTAAAAGACCCTTATTAAAAAAGGAACCAAACATCATAATCATTATTATTATTATTATTATTATTATTATTATTATTATTATTATTATTATTATGTCAGTACAACACAGCAAACGAGATCACTATGCTGGATTTCGTATTTCGTCACCAGTCGGGCGCTTCCCAAGCACCAAGGACTGCATGATGTAGCGGCGAATTATGTTTGCCGATCCCAGTAAAGCGGCCTTTTGCAACTGACAGGTGGAGATTTTGTCAATTCCGAGTGCCAAGTACCACTGGGACCACTTTCACTGGCTTATGCCAGAGTCGTTGCAGCTTGATTTTTAGATCTTCGTATTTCACTAATTTCTCTAACTGCTTCACCTCAATTCTGCTGTCTCCTGGGATTGCGATGTCGATGATCCATACTTTCTTTTTCTCCACGATCACAATGTCTGGTGTGTTATGCTTCAGAATTCGGTCAGTCTGAAGTCGGAAGTCCCCCAGTAGTTTTGCTTGCTCATTTTCAACCACTTTTTTGGGCTTATGATCCCATATTGTTATTGTTATTGTTATTGTTGTTGTTGTTGTTGTTATTTAGATTTGTATGCCGCCCCTCTCCTCAGACTCGGGGCAGCACACAACAGTGATAAAAACAGTATACAATGGCAAATCTAATATTAAAAGTCTATAATAATAAATCTAACATTAAAAGTCTAAAGAACCCCATTGTTTAAAAATCATACATACAAACATACCATGCATAAATTTTATAGGCCTAGGGGGAAGGGAATATCTCAATTCCCCCATGCCTGACAACAGAGGTGGGTTTTAAGGAGCTTACGAAAGGCGAGGAGGGTGGGGGCAACTCTGATCTCTGGGGGGAGTTGGTTCCAGAGGGTCAGGGCCGCCACAGAGAAGGCTCTTCCCCTGGGTCCTGCCAAATTCCTGATAAAGTTTATATTCTTCATCAAGGTGAGATTTTAAAAGGAAAAATGATATATAGCAGTAAAGATCCATTAGGAGGGGAAATCATAATTGCTGTTATAATTTATTTTTGTCGCATTTACTACCAGATTAGAAAGAAAAAGCTGAGTGCTAATTAGCAATTATGGCTGCTCAGAGCTAGATATGATTTAGCTCTCCCCCAAACAGTGACATAGTTCAAGGGCAAAAAATTCTGCAAATCTAGAATGATACTGGCTAATTAAACACCTCCTATTGTGAAACACCTACTCAGTACTGCTGAACACCTTCCTTGGTTGCTTCTGACCAGGCAAATGACGGGCAAAACGTAACTAAACAGAATTTCAGATTAGCACTGTAGGCAAATCTGCTTTGTGTTTTCTGGGCTGCTGGCACATTGCCACTTACCATCCTCAAACATTTCAGTCACAAAGAAGGAATTAAATCCTTAGGCTGCAATCCAGGGAGAATACTTTTTTCCCATGCAAGATCCATTTAAATTAATAGGGGCCTTGGGGCAGTCTTTTTGAACCACTCCGTGCATTTTGATAGATACATACCTATGTAGTTTTTTGTGTATGATGACTGTATGTATGCTCTTATATATTGGGGTTTCTTGTTTTTTAGACTTTTTAAAATGCATTATTGTTATTTTAGATTCCAACTATTAGATTTGTTATTATATATTATTTTTATCATTGCTGTAAGCCGCCATGAGTCTACGGAAAGGGGTGGCATACAAATCTAATTAATGATGATGATGATGATGATGATGATGATGATGATGATGATGATGATACAGGAGAACTGCCCCCTGCATTCTGGTATAAAGTCTCTATTCCTGGGATATTTAGAGCAGTGTTTCCCAACCTTGGCCACTTGAAGATATTTGGACTTCAACTCCCAGAATTCCCCAGCCAGCGAACACTGGCTGGGGAATTCTGGGAGTTGAAGTCCAAATATCTTCAAGTGGCCAAGGTTGGGAAACACTGATTTAGAGTGCTACTCGGCCTTTAGAGCTTCTAAATGATTCAACATAAAATGATTCACAAGGAGAAGAATCTTGACCATGTTCACATATTGCTGTTAGCATAAATGGAGCTTGTTGGAGTTTAGCTTAACAGGATATACGAACTGACCACTGTTAGTTATTCAATAAAACATGCTTAACACCAAGTGGGTAGTAATTTTGCAAACTTATCAACTCAGAGCTTCCACATCCCTGCTGCAATAAATAAACAATCACTGGGTGGCAGCAAAGAGCTCCATAAAAACACAACTTTTTAACATGGTATGGTGATTGTACAGGTTTTTGTAGTTCTGATAAAGTGGCCTTCCATTGATCCCACTGATTGGAAAGCCATTTGTCTGGAATGCTATAGGGCAGGGGTGTCAAATGCAAGGCCTGGGGCCCATATTCGGCCCTTGGGTTACTTTGATCTGTCCCACTGGAAACAGTGAAGGACCAGCCCGCACTTCCTCTCCCAGCAAAAATAGAGCTCTGGAGGACTGCACTAGCAGAGGGTTGCAGGAAGCCATTGCAGCCAAAAACAGAGCTCAGGCGTCTGTTTCTCTTTGCAGAGTGTTCTGGACTCAACAGGCACCCAGTCGCGAGTGATGTTGCGCTGGCCACACCCACGCTGCCATGCTCCCTGGCCCCGACATCAAACACAACCCTGATGCGGCCTTCAATGAAATGAGAGGCCGTGGATTGGACTAAAAGATGTTCCAAATCCTTCCAAGGTTATTTTCTATTCTAGATTGCCAAATTATGGTCTACTAAACCAATTCAATTGATTGGCTCAGTGAAGTAGACCCAGAGACAGGGTTTGAGCAATCGGTACTTTTATTCAGCTCAGAGAACAAGTGACAGCTCAGCAAGGTAAAGTGACAATTCAGCGAGTACCGACTGGCTCTGCCTGGAGAAACCGCTTCTTTTATACTTTTGCGGTTCCCGCCAAAGCTAGAGCCGGCCGCGTCTGAGCCAATCAGGAGCGACTTCCTGCTTGGGCTCAGACAGCGCTGGAAAGAGGAACAAACTATTTACAGAGTTACAAGGTAGCCATTTCAGGATACAACACCCCTCCCCTCATAGTTGGACTCATCCATCAAGAAAGCCACGTGACGAAGTCGTCCAATCGGTGAGGCCTCCGAGGCTCTCGCGCCGACCTGCGCAGTTCAATTTCTCCTTCACCACTGACTGTGGAGGATGGCTCGCCGCCGCTCTCCCGGTGCGGCGGACTTGGCCTGGCGGGCCCAACGAAGGCTTCGGAGGTCGAGGATGGCTCGATGCGTGTTTCTTAGTTCGGGCAATGTACTAAAGTCTGTTGAAGGGGGAGAGTCCATGTCAGCGGTTTGTGGCAATTGATTTTCAGTTCGTTTCCGAATGTGGTCTATGTGTCGTTTCCACAAACGACCATCCTCTAGTTTAACAACATAAGTCTTGGGTGCGTTTTGCTTAACAATAATTCCCTTCATCCAGTTTACATTTCCATCAAAACATTTTACATATACATTTTGTCCCAAATACATTTCTCTTTCTGGTTTCATACACATTTGGTTATTATTAACACAGAACCTTGGATTTAACCTGTCTAATGGTGACCTCAACTTTCTTCCCATCAATAACTCTGCAGGGCTTACATGTGTGTGCGAGTTAGGGGTAATGTGCTGGGTTAATAAGAATTGGTCCAAGTTCTGTTGCACATCCCCAGGGCCTGACCTGTGCAATGCCTCCTTTGCCACCCGTACGTAACGTTCTGCCAACCCGTTAGCCCAGGGCGAGTAAGGCGAGATGAGGGCATGCCTGACCCCTAGGCCATCTAGGAATAATTCGAATTGCCTGGCTGTTAGCTGTGGCCCATTGTCAGACACTAAGAGATCGGGGCAACCATGGGATGCAAACAGTCTGCTCAATACCTTGATAGTGGCACTTGTGGTTATGTTGTTCATTGCTATTATTTCCAACCATTTGGAGAAGGCATCAACCACTATTAAAAAGTACTGAGACCCCACTGGGCCAGCAAAATCAATGTGGATCCTAGACCAAGGACCAGCAGGCTGTTCCCACTCAGCCGGAGTTGTTTTTGGGGGACTGGGCCTTGACTCTTGGCACGGGTCACACTTTGAAACCCAACTTTCAATATCAGCATCTAGCCCTGGCCACCATAAATGCCCCCTTGCTAGGCTTTTCATCCTGACAATCCCAGGATGGCCCACGTGTAACATTTTGAGTACCTTTTCCCTTAGGCGTTTGGGGATGATCACTCTATCCCCCCACAGCAAACAACCTTTTACATATGATAATTCAAGCCTTTTGTTTTTGAAATCACACAATTCAGGTTTAACAATATCATTTTGCCATCCCTTTAGAACACAGTTCACCACTTGTTTAAGGATTTGATCTTGCTGCGTGTGTGCAGCTACCTCTTTTGCTGTGGTTAGTGGGTTTTCCTCGAGTTCTATCATTAGCACATCTGTGGAAGGAACAGGGTCTTCTACTAAGTCTGCTATGGGGCATCTGCTGAGGCCGTCTGCATGATTGATTTCCTTCCCTCCCTTGTGGGTGAGCTCATACTGATACCCTGAGAGGAAAAGAGCCCATCTGATTAGTCTTGGAGACATAAAAGGTGGAGTGGGCTTGTTGGGGGCTAGCAGGCCTAGTAGGGGTTTGTGGTCAGTGACTAGCTCAAAGCTTCTTCCAAAAATGTAATTGTGAAACTTCTTTACCCCTGCCACTAATGCTAGAGCCTCCTTGTCTAACTGGCTATAATTCCTCTCTGTGCTGGTCATGGTTCTTGAAAAAAATGCTATTGGGGCCTCTGTCTTATTAGGTAGAACGTGAGCTAAAACTCCTCCTATGCCGTACGGCGAAGCGTCGCACGTGAGCCTAATGGGTAGTGAAGCACTATATTGGACTACTACACTTTTAGAAGTTAATAAATTTTTTATTTGAGAAAAAGCTTCACGTTCAGTTTTCCCCCATGTCCAGCGGGCTTCCTTCTGGAGTAAACGATGGAGAGGCTCTGCTACTGTTGCCTTCTGCTTTAAAAAAACGGAATAAAAATTAAGGAGGCCCAAAAATGCCTGCAACTCATTCTTATCTCGTGGCTCTGGGGCTTCTCTAATTGCTCTCAGCTTCTCTGTTGTGGGGTGGATACCTTCCTTATCTATTTTATACCCCAGGAATTCAATACTGTCAGTTCCCCAGACACATTTATCAGGCTTGATTCGTAACCCTTTGTCCTGTAGCCTCTTAAGTACTTCCCTTATTCTTTTGTTCACTTGTCCCTGGTTTTCCCCTGCAATTAAGATGTCATCAAAATATGGAATTGCCCCATTTACCCCTGACAATAGGCGTTCCATGATGCTCTGGAATATTCCTGGGGCTATGCTTACCCCAAACTGTAACCTCGTGCATTTGAAAGCCCCCCTGTGTGTTACAATCGTTTGAGCGTTTGCTGTCTGTTCATCGACCGGAAGTTGCTGGTAAGCCTGCGCCAGGTCGATCTTTGCGAACCTTTTCCCCTCCCCCAGGGAGTGTAAGAGTTGTTGCACAACCGGGATGGGGTAGGGGTGGTGTTGGAGTGCCTTATTCAGGGTTGATTTGTAATCAGCGCAAACTCTTAAAGAGCCATCTGGCTTCAGGGGTGTCACTATGGGGGTTTCCCATGGCCCCTGTTCCACAGGGACCAAGATACCTTGACTAATGAGTTTGTCCAGCTGTATGTCTAGCTTGGGGAGAAGCGGAAGGGGGACCCTGCGAGGTTTCAGTCTAACTGGTGGGACCTTGGGGTCAATAGAGAAAGATATAGGGGGTCCCTTATACAATCCCAAGGTGGGGCTGAACACTTCAGGGAACTCTTTCACAAAGTTAGGCATATTATCACAGTTTACATTACACACACCCGAAATTTCGATCCCCAACGGTTCCATCCACGCTAGACCTAGCAGGGAGTGTTTGGCCCCCGTCACAATAAGCATGGGAAGGGTACATTTAACATTCTTAAATGCAATAGGTACATTTGCTGTTCCCAGGACCGAGATTACCCCCCCTTGGAAGTCTCTGATCACCAAAGAGGTTTGAATTAGGTCAGCCTTAGACACATTAGGCATATATAGCTTAAATTTTTCCCAGGGCATGATGGTATATCTCGAGCCCGTATCCAGCTCCATTGAGCAAGGCTGGTTATTTAGTAACAATGAGATAACAATTTTAGCCCCCTTTTTGGTTGCCGTGTTATTCACGGAAAATTGAGAGTTACCTCTATTGTAGTCGCGGTTAGCGGTGGAGTAGTTCCTTTGACCCGAGTTGCGGAACGGTCTCCTTTCTCGCGATTGGGGGGGCTGGTTTTGCGGTCGCTGGTATTGTTGTGTGGCAAAAGTTTCTTCTGGTGCCGTTGCCCTGCATGCGATGGCGATGTGGCCTCTCCGGTTGCAACGGCGGCAAGTAGCGTCTCGGAAGGGGCATCGATGGCGCTGGTGATTTCCCCGGCAGCCCGCGCAGGGGGCTGGGTGAGTAGCTCTAGGGTGTCTCGGCTGGTCCTGCAGGAGGAGGCAGTTGTCCCCGTTGCTAGTTGGCTGGCTGCGGTCGTCTGTTCCCATGGCGCTGGGAGACTCGGCGTCGATTTTGGCAATGATTTCTCGCCTTCCGTGCTCTTTTAATTCTCTTGCCGCTGCGTCGGCTGCTTCCGCGGTTTGCGCTAATTTAATCACGGTTTGTAGAGTCGGTTCTTCTTCGGTGAGGAGTTTATTTCTCACTGTGTTGCTCTTCATGCCGAAAACCAAGGCGTCGGTGAGGCGAGCTTCCGGGTCTTTAAACTTGCATTGAGCAAGTACCGTTCGAAGCCGCGTTGTAAATTGGCTGATCGACTCGGTTTCTCTCTGAGCCATCATGTGAAATTGATGCCGGTAAACCATGGCTGGTCTGGTTGGTTTGAAATGGCTCGCTAGTTTCTGTTGAAGGACGTCCCACGCTGTGGTTCTTGCTTGTTCTGGTTCGGTGAGAGTTTGGGCAAGTCTACGGATCTCTGCGCCGCAGTAGTTAAGAAAGATAGCCCGTCTGCGATCGGCTCCGGCGTCCTGCATTCCCGCCGCCTCGAGGAATATCTCGAAGGTGGCCATGTACTCGTCCCATGTCGTTTTCTCGGGATCGAAGAGTTCCGGAGCCTGGCCGATCTGGATTTTGTCCATGTTGCACGCGAAGTTTCTTCCGTTCGTTCGTCGCCAGTGAAGTAGACCCAGAGACAGGGTTTGAGCAATCGGTACTTTTATTCAGCTCAGAGAACAAGTGACAGCTCAGCAAGGTAAAGTGACAATTCAGCGAGTACCGACTGGCTCTGCCTGGAGAAACCGCTTCTTTTATACTTTTGCGGTTCCCGCCAAAGCTAGAGCCGGCCGCGTCTGAGCCAATCAGGAGCGACTTCCTGCTTGGGCTCAGACAGCGCTGGAAAGAGGAACAAACTATTTACAGAGTTACAAGGTAGCCATTTCAGGATACAACACTCAGCATTTCCTTTATACAACCAATTCAATGTCTTCTACAGCAGTAATAGGTTGGATTATCAAGCAATATTTTATTTGGGTGTTATGCAAAACCTGGCTATTGGGGCAATGCTTGCTATTATTATTATTATTATTATTATTATTATTATTATTATTATTTAGATTTGTATGTCGCCCCTCTCCATAGACTCGGGGCGGCTCACAACAATAACAAAGACAATGTAAGAACAAATCTAATAATTTAAAAAACACTAAAAAACCCATTATTAAAAGCAAACATACACACATGCATACCATAGCAGACATAGCATCATGTCTTACTGAAGAATTTCCCTTGCAAAACTCATTTTTGTTTCTACAGATGTAAAATATAGAATAGAATAGAGTTGGAAGGGAACTAGAGGTCTTCTAGTCCAAGCTCAAGCACAAGAACCTATACTATTTCAGATAAGTGAATGTCTCGTCTTAAAAACTTCCAGTAATGGAGTGCCTACAATTTCTGAAGGCAAGCTGTTCTGCTGGTTACCATATTTTTGGAGTATAAGACGCACTGGAGTATAAGATACACCTTAGTTTTGGGGGAGGAAAACAAGGAAAAAAGGCTTCTGCCTCCCAGCAATTTGCCAAACAGCAAACAGCACAAAAGATATACACTGTGCATGTGTGTCTGACCCATAGAAATAGCAAAGAATTGGAGAAATGTATCTTATGGCAGTATATTAATGCCAGAAAGTTTTTTTAAATGTAATCATACTAACTCCTCCCAATTATTTAAATAGATCTATTCCAAACAAAACTTAGTCAGCATTTAACTCAGCTGCCTTATCTTAATACTAATACTTAATACTAAAACAGGACATTTCAGATTATGCTTTTACAGTTCTTTAAAATTGATGTGGCTTTCTGGGAGTATTCTCTGCTATTTAAAAGAAGATAAAGTAGCACTGGGCCTCTCCAGATCATGCATTTATTTTAAAAAGCTTCTTCATTTTGTTGTCTAGAACAATAATAAAGCAGTCTTTAAAAAATAAGTCTAATAGTTTGAACATTCTATAGACATTGATAATTATTGACTTACCTCCTTGCAGCAAAAAACAAACAGCCAGTTTCAGCCCTTGCCTCTCCCTTCAGCAATTTGCCTCTGTGAAGCTTTAGCTTCACTTTCATTTTAGCAATGTGGGCTTGCTGGCAACTTCAATCAATCAGCTGAGTTTCAGGAGGCAGAATCAGTGGCTTGTGTTAATCAGGCTCTGCTGCTGTTTCCTGCAAGGAGGTAAATTGTTGGCAGGCAGACACCAAAGAATGGGAGTGGCTGGGTGGGGCTACATTAGGTGTATAAGACGCACCCACGTTTTCACCCTCTTTTGGGTGGTGAAAAGGTGCATCTTATACTCCGAAAAATACAGTAACTGTTCTCACTGCTAGGAAGTTTCTCCTTAATTCCAGCTTGCTTTTCTCGTTGGTTAGTTTCCAACCATTGTTTCTTGTCCTGCCCTCTGGTTCTTTATAGACTAAGACAGTTGGCCTAACATTATTATTGCAACATACATCTACTTGGAAAATCACTCCAGGTCACTGGCGTTACCAGAATTCTTCAATAAACAAAGCAAACAGATAATTTGCAAGGCAAGGCTATTAAACTAATTTAATCCCAATGAAAGCATAGAGTTGCTACCGGTGACCTAGACTTGAAGGGGAAGCAGAGGTTCATGCAAAGCAGGAGTTCCAAGAGACAAACAGTGTAAACTACTAGAGTCCAAAGGGCAGAACAGAGACATGGTCAAGGGTTGCAGTGTAGTTAAACTCTATATAAATTCTACATAAACTGCTGCATATGATAATCCGTTTTTTTTTTTTTTGTTTTTTAAACACCAATAAATCCAGGTAGCCATTAGCTGGGATGAAATATGCTGAAAACTGTCACTCTTTGCTGCCAACTATGATGTTCTTGTTATTTCCACTGCCAATGTGGTGGACTATAGATAGTCCTTAACTTACAACCTCAAGCGGCACCAAAATTTCTATTGCTGAGCAAGGCAGTTCTGATGTGAGTCATGCTCAAGTTTATATATTATATTATATTTATATTTATTAGATTTGTATGCCGCCCCTCTCCAAAGACCACAACAACAATACTATGCAAAGAGTACAAATCCAATATAAGTGAAAAAACGAAATTTAAAACCCATAGATATTAAAAACAATCATTACTGCACAATCACACCATTCTCATGTATTACAGTCAGGAAAAAAAAGGTGGTGGGGAAAAAGAGATAGCTATTCCCCCCCATGCCTGGCAACATAGATGGGTCTTCAACATCTTGTGGAAGGTGGGAAGAGTAGGGGCAATTCGAATCTCCGGGGGGAGTTGATTCCAGAGGGTCGGGGTTGCCACAGAGAAGGCTCTTCCCCTGGGTCCTGCCAGATGGCATTGTTTAGTCGACAGGACCCGGAGAAGGCCAACTCTGTGGGACCTGATTGGCCGCTGGGATTTGTGCAGCAGAAGGCGGTCCCGGAGGTATTCTGGTCTGATGCCATGTAGGGCTTTATAGGTCATTACCAACACTTTGAATTGTGACCGGAAACTGATTGGCAACCAGTGCAGGCCACAGAGATGTTTATGATGTTTTGGCCACACGTGGTTAAATAAATCACTGCAGTTGTTAAAAGAATTGTGCAGTTCTTCATCAAATTGATCTCATCCTGTTTTCTTTGCTTGTCAGAATAGCAATAGCAATAGCATTTAGACTTATGTACCACTTGAGTCAATCTTGAGCCTACTGAGATTCGATCTGCCAAACTACTGGCAGCCAGTGATTAGCAGAAGTAGCTTGCAGTACTGCACTCTAACCACTGCACCACCGAAGGCATCTAGAATTATTGCAAATGATGATCATATGACCTTGAGACATGGCAACCATCATAAATATATGCCAGTTGCCAAGCACCTGAATTTTGATCACATGGCCAAGGGGAATGCTCTGAGAGCCAAGGTGGCGCAGCAGGTAGAGTGCAGTACTGCAGGCCACTAAAGCTGACTGTAGATCTGCAGGTCAGTGGTTCAAATCTCACCACCGGCTCAAGGTTGACTCGGCCTTCCATCCTTCTGAGGTGGGTAAAATGAGGACTCATATTATGGGGGCAATATGCTGGCTTTGTTTTAAAAAGTGCTATTGCTAACATGTTGTAAGCCGCCCTGAGTCTAAGGAGAAGGGTGGCATATAAAAATAAAATAAATAAAATAAATAAATAAATAAAATGATGGTTGTAAGTGCTTGGACCAATCGTAAGTCATTTTTTTTAAAGTGTTGTTGTAACTTTGAACAGTTGTTAAATGAATGTAAGTTGAGGACTATTTGTAATTTATATTCGCATACATTCCGCGCTAGCATGGTTTTGAATGGCAGAGCATGATGCTTCAAAGGCACAGGTAGACCTCTCAAGCCATGAGCTTCTCCCTGCAAATTCACTCTGCTTTCTTAGTGGGGACAGGATCACCCACAGGGCCAAAGTGCTCTTTGAAAAAAGAATTCAGAAACTGTTTTTTTTTCCTGGTCCTTCTATTTATTTTAATTATTTATTAGTTGGATTTTTAAGCCGCCCTATTCCTTATGGATTCTGGGCAGCGTGCAGCAATTTAAAAACAATCAAAATAATAAAACCCCTAAATATAAAAGCATCCATTCTTCTTGGCCAGAGCTAGATCACGCTGTTCAAAGGTCCCAGGCCTGCCAGCAAAACCAGGCCTTCATGGATTTCCTGAAGGCTAGGAGGGTGGGGGCGGTGTGGACCTTCATGGGCAGTTGGTTCCAGAGAACTGGAGCCACCACAGAGAAGGCCCTCCCACACGGCCCCGTCAACAGAAATTGTCTAGTTAACGGGACCTGGAGTAGGCTGACCCTGTGGGCCTTAATCGATCACTGGGAGGTATATTAGCAATAGCACTTAGATTTACTTACCGCTTTACAACTCCGTCTAAGTGGTTTACAGAGTCAACAATTTGGGTCCTCATTTTACCCATCTTGGGAAGAAGGCTAAGTCAACCTTGAGCCTGGTGAGATTTTGAACTGCGAAATTGCAGGCAGTCGGCAGTCACAGCAGAAGTAATCTGCAGTACTGAACTCTAACACTGCGCCACCCTGGCTCATAATAATTTCTATTCTACCCTTTACTGGAAGAAGAATATTGCTGTTATATCTTGGCTGAAAAAAATGGGAGAGCAAAAAGTGTTGTATGTATTTTTCTGCTATGCATTTAGAAAAATCAAGTGGTTAATTAAAAAAGAACAAGTCTTTTAGAATAATTCATCACGAACATGGTTTTTGAAAATGCCACTCTTAGTTCCAAAGAGTTTGCTGAGACTGATTGGGGCTCTCCGGAGAAGTGTGTCCAGTTCTGGAGACCTCACCTACAAAAAGATATTGATAAAATTGAACGGGTCCAAAGACGGGCTACAAGAATGGTGGAAGGTCTTAAGCATAAAACGTATCAGGAAAGACTTCATGAACTCAATCTGTACAGTCTGGAGGACAGAAGGGAAAGGGGGGAGATGTTCAAAACATTTAAATATATTAAAGGGTTAAATAAGGTTCAGAAGGGAAGTGTTTTTAATAGGAAAGTGAACACAACAATAAGAGGGCACAATCTGAGGTTAGTTGGGGAAAAGATCAGAAGCAACGTGAGAAAATATTATTTTACTGAAAGAGTAGTAGATGCTTGGAACAAACTTCCAGCAGACGTGGTTGGTAGATCCACAGTAACTGAATTTAAACATGCCTGGGATAAACATAGATCCATCCTAAGATAAAATACAGGAAATAGTATAAGGGCAGACTAGATGGACCATGAGATCTTTTTCTGCCGTCAATCTTCTATGTTTCTAAGTACTGTATTGTTAAACTTCAGTCTTGGTGGGTATATACTTCACACAGTATGCTTTCCCCAAAAGGCTTCCCAGGGAAGCTGAACATGTGACAGCTACATAGATAAAACTATGCCATTGCTTAGCTGTAACCGTATAGAAGTATTGAAGTGATTTTCTATGATTATCTTCTGTGAATTTCCTCCTTCCCCATGTAGTCTATTCTGAGATTTCCTAATGGCCTCTTATCCAAAATATTAATCATGTCTAATTTAGCTTTCTGGAGATAAGCCAAGGTTGGTTGAGTGCTGCAACACTGGAATACTGTTGCAACAGTGAAATACTGAGTTTTTAAATCAATTGTTTCTTTGTGATCTAACTAATAAGCCTTCATATAGAGTAAGCTGATTTTTAAGCAGCTGGACATTTTGCTGACGGATCACTTATTATGCTGAACTGTGGTTTCTTACCCTTCTTTTCTTTTGAATAAATCGTAATGAATTGGTTTCATGCAACATGCCAAGCCTATACCAAGGCAACCCAACCGGAGCTATTTGGCCACCTGCAGAGTCTTGGTCTTTGGATCCGACTCCCAACTCAAGTTATGGTCAAATTTAATGTTTACAGTAATGTGTGAAAAGACAAAATTACTCATTACATCAATAAAAAGATAGTTATATTGATTATACTGCAATTTATTTAATTGTCAATTGTAATGAAATGAAATGAAATGTTTGGCTCCGACAACTAATTTGGGACTTGAGCCTCCAACACAGTGCTCAGAAGTGTCACCCTGGAAAAAAATTAAGCATTTCATCTTTAAAAATTGTTAAGCATGGTTTGTAATCTCAGACACAAACGAGCCATTTTGTGTCTTATTGCAGCGTGCATATCCAGTATCTTACCTGTTGTGGTTACCTCTGGCCCAGCTCCTGCCCCAAGGAATGTGCAGGTGGATGTGGGGGAAATATCCACATGCTGCAGGCCTGTTTTGCTCCCGATGGAATCTGCCGACGAAGCCTCCTCTGACCAAGGAAGCCTGAGTGACAGGGAAGAGGGGAGTTTGGCAGACAGCCCAGGAGATCAATCATCTGTATCATCCCTGGATTCTGAACAAGAATTAATGACACATCCACGAATGCGTAGAATGATGCATAGGAGACAACAAATGAAGGATTATTACAAGAGAAAATGAGGCCACCTGTGGTTGGGTGGGGCTGCTGTAATTAGTGCTACAGATAAAAGTGCAGCCTGGTGTTTTAGCCTCATGGCAGTTTATTTGATTCATTGTTTCATCAAGATTGTGGTTTTTGTGCTGTTCAAGATTGTGTGTGGACTCTCTGGACTTTAGAATTGGACTCAATTTCCCAGTTATTGGGTGAGCAATTGGATTACATTTAACCTGTGCTTTGTGTGCACAGGTAAATTCCCTTTGACATTTAAAAAGGGAGCTGTTTCTGTTTTTCTGTTTATAAAAACTTTTGGGTTTTTCGTGTGGTGTGTGTCTTCCTGGACTAATTACTCTGTAATTACAGGCGGTTGAAACACGCCGGCAGAACATTACCCAGGAGCAGGGGGAAAGAAGACCAATGCCCACCTAAGACAACAGCAGAAAAGATGTAAACTAAAACCACCAAATTGTGTCAGTGCACCGTTCCCCGTAAGCTGTGCCTGTGAGCAGGCGTGCACCCCCAAATACCCCCGTGTGTGCCCTTTTCCATGGGTGCGCGTTCCCCATCCCCCTGCCAGCCCGTGGGGGGGGGCGGGGAGGTGCCGGCAGTAAAAGGAAAGGGAGCTGCGGCCGCCCCTGCCCCCCCACCTGCCCCCCCACTGTGCCTCCGGCCCCCTCGCGCCCCTGGCCCCTCGGCCCTGCCCCCCTCCCGCCCGATCTGCCCCCTCTCCTCCTCCTCTGCCTCCTGCGCTCCCAGCCAGGGGGCTGCGAGAGAGAGTTTTCTCCACGTGCTTCGGGAATGCCCGCCCCACCCCTCTCACAGCCCCTTCGCTGGGAGCGCTTTCCTCCCGAGCTTTCAGCAAGGGGGCTGCAGTAGAGGCAGGGCAGGCGTTCCCGAAGAATTCGGAGAAAGCCCTTTCGCAGCCCCCTCACTGAAAGAGAGAGAGGGAGAAGGAGATTTCTCTCGCCCTCGCCCTCTCTCTCTTTCAGTGAGGGGGCTGCGAGAGCGCTTTCTCCGAGTTCTTCGGGAACGCCTGCCCTGCCTCTACTGCAGCCCTCTTTCTGAAAGCTCGGGAGGAAAGAGCTCCCAGCAAAGGGGCTGCGAGAAGGGTGGGGCGGGCATTCCTGAAGCGCGCAGAGAAAACCCTCTCTCGCAGCCCCCTGGCTGGGAGTGCAGAAGTGGAGGAGGAGGAGAAGCTGCAGCCACCACCGCGGGAGAAGTGAGAGAGAGAGAGAGAGGGGGGGGAGAGAGAGCTAGCAAGAGAGAGAAGAGAAAGAAAGCAAGAAAGATAGAAAGAGAGAGAGAAAGAAAGCAATAGAGAGAGAAAGAAAACAGAGAAAGAAAGAGAAAGAGGGGGAGAGAGATAGAAAGAGAGGGACAGAGAAAGTGAGAAAAAGAGAGAGAGAGCAAGAGGGGGAGAGAGAATGAGAAAGAGAGAGAAATGATTCTTGATTTAAAGCATATAGTAAAAAACACCCAAATAATAACAAAGAAAAAAAACCCAGCCGTTTGTGTGTGTGTGTGTGTGTGTGTGCGCGTGTGTGAACTCTTGAACCATTTCCAATAGCTCACCTGTTATTGGAAATGGTTCAAGAGTTCACACACACAGACAGGGATGGAAAAAGAGGAGAAGATAGTAATAATAGTAATAGATTTTGGTTTTGTTTTATTATTAATTTCTTTTAATTAAAAAGAAGGGAATTTTTTTCTTATTTATTTATTTATTTATTTATTTATTTATTTATTTATTTATTTATTTATTTATTTATTTATTTATTTATTTATTCCGCCTAGTCCCAAAGGGACTGCCGCTCAGACACTATACTTTTCCGCCCACACCGGAAAAAAATTAGAGGGAACATTGTCTCAGTGTACAGAGGAATGGCATCAGTTGCCACTTTGTCTGTGGTTCCTAAATAACCTCCCTTTGATTTCACTCTGCCTAGATTTCTGAAACATTTGAATTGTATGAAGAATTTCAAATTGTATACATATGTTAATTACAGAAATAAGAGATGACTCATTTGTGTCAGCGGTATCCTCCTATTCTCATCAGCATAAAAGGTGAGAGTGGAGGAAAAATGAAAACTAATTATGTTTTCTCTCTCTTATCTCGTGATTGAGCACACTGGTCAGAATAAGGACACCTTCGCTCATTTAACTCCTCATCACACTTAAATCTTTGCAATCGGCTCAAGGACATGAGAGTAATAATGCCATTTGAAGTTGCAATCTGCTTTTGTTGAACATTAACCGGTGAAGGGCTACAAAATTTTTACTACCACACTGTGGGCATGGCTTATTTTAGGGGTGTGGCTTGACAGCCATGTGACCAGGTGGGAATGGCTTGACGATCATGTGACCGGGGTGGCTTAAAGGTCATGTGATTGGCTTAAAAGTGGCCAACTTGAGGTCACTCATGTCAAGGGTTTGGGTTAGGGTTAGGGTGCCTGGCCCCTCCTCGCCTCAAAGAGATACAATTTCCCTATCTATTTAGTATTACTCAACATCCAAAGTATACTATTTAATTCTATGTATATATGCCATATGTATACATACATATTACACACAGGCACACAAAAATATACATTATCTACTATATAAACTATATGTGTATGTACACACACACACATGCACAGCTCTTTTAAAATTATACACATTCAACCTCATTTACTGCGATAGGAAAAACATACCCAGAATCCAGAAGGGATAAAAAGAAAAAAAAAATCAAAATTTTTCTACCGGTTCTGCGTACCTGACCGTACCCATAGGAGCTCATCACTGACATTACCCTTTGGTTTCTCTATTGCGAATGGAATTCCTTGGACTCTGTTAAACTTTTTGGGATGCTTTGCATGTAATTGGTTAGTTATTGTCAAAAGGAAGGGCAAAATGTCATGAAATAAAAAGATCCAAGCATCTCACTAAGGCATTACTGACTAGAGTTGCACAACATGCAGTGTCATAAATCTCGGTATACAAATAACAACAGCTGGGTTCCAAGAGCACACAAGCCAGTACCAAGCACATCTCATTACTATAATATGTGACATAGGCTGCATTCATGCTGGTGTCTCTAAGCAGTTTGAGATACTTAACTAGGTATCACCTGGCTCCAACTCAGCCCAAAAAACTCATTTCATAATAAAAGTGAATTTTGCATAATTGGTGGCATAAAATGTCAAACATCAAACAGTGCAACTGTATACAAATACAGTGGTGCCTCCATTTAAGAACACCTCTACTTAAGAACTTTTCTAGATAAGAACCGGGTGTTCAAGATTTTTTGGGCCTCTTCTTAAGAACCATTTTCTACTTAAGAACCCAAACCCAGAAAAATTTCCCAGGAAATTTGAGAGTGGCACGAAGGCCTGGCCAGTTTCCTGCCATTCCGTCTTTAATCCCGGCCATCTCAGTCTTTTCTGGGCTGCCAGAGGAGCCTTTTGGTGGTGCTTAAGGAGGCTTTGGCAGTCCAGAGCGAACAAAGCATTTTGTTGTGTCCCAGAGTGTCTGGACGCAAAAAGGCAAAAGTGGGCGCCTTAGCCAGATCAATTTGGCTTCAGCTAAACCAAGGTGTCACCACAGTGAAGGAAAGGCGCTGGCTACAAAGCGAGTGAGCGAGAGGAAAGGGGAGCCCTTCAGCATGGGAAGGAAGAGGAAGCAGGTAGCAGCAGCACAACAGCCTTTCAGTCAAAGAAGCGGGAGGTTCCCCCCTCTCGCCCACCTGGGTTTCTCTCTCTGGCGCAGTGTATGGGAGGCAGCCTCGCCCTGGGTGTATGGGAGGCACTTGCTCCTCCTCGCCGCCTCAGAGTCCCTCTTTTTTTTTAAAGCCTTAAAATTTTGGATTTTTTAAAATTCCCTTCACCTCACCTTCTTCCTCCTCCTCCCACCCAAATTCCAAGCTTTTATTTCTTTCCTAATGGGCTTGCACACATTATTTGCTTTTACACCGATTCCTATGGGAAAAATTGCTTCTACTTACAAACGTTTCTACTTAAGAACCTGGTCACGGAATGAATTAAGTTCTTAGGTAGAGGTACCACTGTATATCCATGCAGATAAATTGAATCTGCTACCGGAAATGTACACTTGCTTGAAGATTCTAGAAATGAAGAGGACTAAGGAAACTAGATAAATTAAGCACCCTGAAAGTGAAACCCTCCTGAATGGTACTAACAAGTTGGTGCTAAATGCAGCTCCTTCTTTCCTGGGGCACATTGCTAAAATGACTGCAACATTCAAACACATCTGTTTACTTACAAACTAATGTAAATCATCTAAAAACAGAAGGAAAGCATCTTGACAATTGCAGGTAAAAGACATTTTTCATTCAGCTGTATCCATAATGTTCTTTTCCAACAAATTACTTGTCAATCTTTCTTCCACTTAATTAAGCTAAGCCAGTCAGACAAAGTTACTGCTATTTTTCAAAGATTTCTTGCTGGTTGCCAGCTCCTTGACTTAATTTTCAAGATGGTTAATCAAGTCCTATCTCCTACAAGAGTCTAATCCTGCTTGTCAAAACCTCTGATTTGTTCAGAAGTGATCTCCCCACCCTGCAAGTCAAGTGCTTACCTTACCTAATAGACTTTTCCCGTCATATCTGCCTCTATTTCCCTTTTTTGAACAGGGAGAGACGTGTAAAACACCTTGATCTGTAGTTCAAAGGAGTGTGTCTTGAATTTGTAGCATTGAAGCTTTCCATTGGTGTCACTCTTTTAAAAAAAGGATCTTTCATTTTTTTTCATGGAGAAAGCTTAAGACAAAAGCCTTTGTTCATGCAGTGATTTAATTTGCCCATGCTCCTTTTGGCTCCCTACAGTTTCAACAACACAGTGCACTTCTCCGTAGCTGCCAATCTGTGTAGGTGGGCTGAATGTAATTATCCAGAATGGAATTTGGCCAGGATACTGGTTTGAATATTCTCCTTTTCACAAAATTTAAAGGGAGTTTGAATAAGATCAGTTTATGGCTCATATCCGTGGTTAATCAAAATACCAACACTTTGTTGTAGGATTGTTTGGGACAATGTGTCTTCCCACCTACCACCTGCAAAACTAACTACTGTATACCTTGAATTGCCCAAGCAATTTTCAACTTGAAAAGTTCAAGGCTCTTGACTCACCATCCATCTTATTCTACTTATAAAGCTTGAGGTGTTCATACCTAAAGGCTAGGTTTTCAGAAAATAGGGCAATTTTATTTTCTGAAGAACCATTCATTACATTCTGGCATACAGGTTAACCACAATTGGGGGACTGACCATTTGTAACAGTTCTTGAACAAAATACAGCAATTGAGTCGATAAATCTTACATGAGCATTTTAAACTCTGGAATTGGAAAGAAATTTCGGTGGCTTTTGCTGAAGCTTCTGTCTATGGAAGCATATATAAAACATACATTAGTCCAAGGAGCTATACTTAGGTGTGGGTGTGTGAATCTGAAGTTTATGTAGGATTGGTTTCTTTAAAATTTGGGATTCCAAGGTTCCCAGTTAAAATTAATTCATACTTGCTTCCTGAGTGCTTTGAATAAGTTTAAAGGAGTTTTTGAAACATCTATTATCTTTCCAAATTTTCACTGGAATGAACATGGAGAGAAACAGGAATTGCCCCTATAGTATATATACACTACTCAAAAAAATAAAGGGAACACTTAAACAACACAGTATAACTCTAAGTAAATCAAACTTCTGTGAAATCAAACTGTCCACTTAGGAAGCAACATTCATTGACCATCAATTTCACATGTTGTTGTGCACTTTCAACTTTGTACAGAACAAAGTATTCAATGAGAATATTTCATTCATTCAGATCTAGGATGTGTTATTTGAGTGCTCCCTTTGTTTTTTTGAGCAGTATATTTATAAACGTCATAAAGACAAACAGAAAGTTTTTGAAATTTTATAAGATAGAGTGAAATAGTTTAAAAACAATATAAACATAGAGTTTTTGTTTTCTTTTTTCTTTATAGTATGATAAAGTTTAGAAGTGCTATTTTCTGTATTTTATTTTTTGAATAAGTATTTGATATTTTATAGATAAAGAACTTTAATTAACATAAAGAATATAGAGTTAAACTTAACAAGAATGAAATGTGCACGTGTGACATTTCTGTATTGATCTGACTATAGTTAGGTTTTGTTTTCTATATAAGTTAGACTTCTATGACAAGCGGAGCAATGGTAGCTCCTTAAATGTTTAATGTTGTTTGTTTTTGTTTGTCTTTTGAAAAACAATAAAAAATATTTTTTTTTTAAAAAGGCAAACAGAAAGTAGAGAAAGAGCGTTATCTGAGGTGGAGAGCCAGCTGCTTGTCACCAGGACAAAAAGGTAAGATGTGGTATAAGGCTTCTTCTTACACTTCTTTCTTCTGGATAACTTTATTTATAATCTGTGTCTGTTTCTACATTTGTGAAAGGAGAAGGCAAAAGCATTGCTTCTAGCTTTCCCTCACATTGCTTGCTGAAGCTAGGAGGAAACAGTGACTAAGAACCAAAATGGTCTAGTTTTCACAATCAATCTTCAATATGTCACACCCCCAAAAGGCAACAGTTTAGGTTTTAATGTACAAATGTCTTCCTTGTTTCAAAGAGAGTGTGGCGTGGCAGAATTGTGTGTTCTTGCAGTTAAAATTAGGCCTCCGGTCTCCATACGCTGTTCTAGTGCGGAGTTTAGGCCCAAACTAAGAATCTGATTCCACGAGATGTGTGTATGTTGAGTTGTCACACTTGTCAGACTTCCTGAGTGTCTATTGGAAGAAGAAGCGGACCATCATTTCCATCCATTTCTTTGCTATGCTTTTGGTTTTAATTATGGAATTAATTGGACTTCGTTTCTTAATTTGTTCAGTTCCAGTTGTCTCACAGCAACTAACTTCCCAGTATGTTGTAGAAATTAAACATGCCAATGCCCCCAGGGCACAGTACTTTCTCACTGTGGCTAATTGAAGAACAGAGTAAAGCCCTGGGAAAAAGAAGGTCACTCAGGATTAGCTTGACTCAAACAGTGTCCCCATTATAAAAATTAGCATCACCAGGATGGAGAAAGGGTTCTTGTCCCTTTGTCAGGGGTTTTTGTCTGATAAAATATTCAAAATTTCATGGTTGAATAGAATTAGCACCGGCAAGTTTAGTTTAGGAAACAAATGCTTTTCCTCCTGCACTTTTCAAGGGAAAAAAATATCTGAATATTTTGAACACATTCTCCACAATATAAAGAAAACAGATCAAACTTCATCATAAACCTTCATCAATTTTCTTCACCTGCATGAAGCAAAAATTGGTAAGTACCTATTAATAAGTACGCTTTGGTTGAGTTCTATAAATAATGACTGCATGGACGCAACCATACAGTTTGCTTCACAACACTATGGGAATAGTTTTTTCTTACTGCTTCCCGCCTAGTCTATAGAC
This sequence comes from Erythrolamprus reginae, assembly GCF_031021105.1. Taxonomy (NCBI): domain Eukaryota; kingdom Metazoa; phylum Chordata; class Lepidosauria; order Squamata; family Dipsadidae; genus Erythrolamprus; species Erythrolamprus reginae. The sequence goes on along the minus strand of NC_091950.1, from coordinate 93,516,112 downwards.
CTGGCATTAGATGGTGGGCTCTCACCTAAGCAATGAACTCAATTTTGCTTAGCTTCAGAATTAGGTTAGCTAAATGCTGCCATGTATCACATCAACTTGCACATCAAGTGATGCAAAAAGATCCCCTCCCTCCCTCCCTCCCTCCCTCCCTCCACCCACCCACCCACCCACCCACCCACCCACCCACCCACCCACCTATCTATCTATCTATCTATCTATCTATCTGTTTATTGGATTTGTATGCGCCCCTCTCCGGAGACCTGGGGTGGCTAACAGCAATAACAACACAGCATACAATAATAATCCAATACTAAAAACAATTAAAAAACCCATTATTATAAAAACCAAACATACATACAGATATACCATGCATAAAATTGTAAAGGCCTAGGGGAAAAGAGTACTGTATCTCAATTCCCCCATGCCCTGGCGGCAGAGGTGGGTTTTAAGTAGCTTACAAAAGGCAAGGAGGGTGGGGGCAATTCTAATCTCTGGGGGGAGTTGGTTCCAGAGGGCCGGGGCCGCCACAGAGAAGGCTCTTCCCCTGGGTCCCGCCAAGCGGCATTGTTTAGTTGACGGGACCTGGAGAAGGCCCACTCTGTGGGACCTAACTGGTCGCTGGGGTTCATGCAGCAGAAGACGATCCCTGAGATAATCTGGTCCGGTGCCATGAAGGGCTTTATAGGCTTTGTTGGTGCTGGAGTGTTAAATAAAATAGGTGAGAGTTCTTACCCTGAAGCAACATAGATTGACCTTCTCAAGGGCCCCATCTCTCCTTTTTGAGAATTCCTCATCCTCATTCAACCAACCCTTTGTGATGCAAGCTAAATCTAACCTGTCCTCCACAATTAAGAGAAGCATGATGGGCCAGCATTAGCTTGACAATGCTAGCTTGAAGCCAAAACTCTCTGATGAATAGTATCCTGGGAAGATGCAAATAATAAAATTTGATTGGCATCAAATTTCCATCTCCTCTTCTTCTTTAATGGCCCATCTAGCACTTTCTCTCATAGAACGATCTTCCTGGTGTGATCCCAAATCTTCCCTAATTCCAATGGCCAAATGCCTTACACACTGAGCACCCCTTTTGTTAACATCCTCAGTATCAATTCTGAATCCCCTGAATCTGAATTTGCCCCAATGTCTTATTTTTTATTTATTTATTTATTTATTTATTTTGTCCAATACACAATGAGGGTTTTATTTGGTATATATCTATATACTTTATTATTATTATTATTATTATTTATTGGATTTGTATGCCGCCCCTCTCCGCAGACATACACATAGTAAAATACATGATGAAGGTTATAGAGAAGATACTCATAGTAAAATATATCTAAGAAAGAAGAGAAGATATAGTAAGAGAACATATCAATGAAGGAATAGAAGAAGAGATATAGAAATAGAAGAAAAGTATGGGAGATATAGGAGAGCAATAGGACAGGGGATGGAAGGCACTCTAGTGCACTTGTACTCGCCCCTTACTGACCTCTTAGGAATCTGGATAGGTCAACCGTAGATAATCTAAGGGTAAAGTGTTGGGGGTTTGGGGATGACACTATGGAGTCCGGTAATCAGTTCCACACTTCGACAACTTGGTTACTGAAGTCATATTTTTTACAGTCAAGTTTGGAGCGGTTAATATTAAGTTTAAATCTGTTGTGTGCTCTTGTGTTGTTGTGGTTGAAGCTGAAGTAGTTGCTGACAGGCAGGACGTTGCAGCATATGATCTTGTGGGCAATACTTAGATCTTGTTTAAGGCTTCTTAGTTCTAAACTTTCAAGGCCCAGGATTGAAAGTCTAGTCTCGTAGGGTATTCTGTTTCGAGTGGTGGAGTGAAGGGCTCTTCTGGTGAAGTATCTTTGGACATTTTCAAGGGTGTTAATGTCTGAGATGCGATATGGGTTCCAAACAGATGAGCTGTATTCGAGGATGGGTCTGGCAAAAGTTTTGTAAGCTCTGGTAAGTAGTGTGAGATTGCCAGAGCAGAAGCTACGTAGGATTAGGTTTACAACTCTTGAAGCCTTCTTGGCTATATAGTTGCAGTGGGCTTTGGCACTTAAATCTTACCTAGAATTTCCTTTCAGCAGTTTGCCCCCACTCTTACTAGGACTCTCACTTCCAAAGAAGAAAACCTTATTATTTTTTGCACTTTGATTAATCCCCTTACACTCAGTTGACACTCACTCAAGGGGAAATACATTCATTTAAAACCAAGATGATTGCCTGTGACTAGCTGGAGCTATTTCTGGTACAGAGTCAACCCCATACACTATTACTGTTACCTTTCTGGTTAATACCATTCCATCACAATTCATTTCATTAATTGTCTTTAATGGGGTCTGCATTATCCCAGAATAGATTGGAGGATATGGAGAGGAAGGGCTCGGGGGGGGGGGGGGGAGGAGGGAAGCAATTTTGAAATATCCTGCCCAGTGCTACCACCCTGCATTCAGTTTTATTAATTTTCTCCTGTATAAAATTTCCTAGTTGAACTTTTCTATAATCTCTCATAAAGGACATTTTATAGGGGGCTGACTGCAGGTGGATTAGATTAGATTAGATTTATTGGATTTATATGCTGCCCCTCTCCGCAAACTCGGCGCGGCTCACAACAAGGTAAAAACAATACATAATAACAAATCCAATACCCACCAATCTTGGAGCTTCTACACCTGCAATATTTATTACCTTCACGTTTTGAACATGCAAAGTGTTCCAGAAAGAATTCTGAAGAAAGATCTAATGTTTAACTTAGTACCAGGTAGAGATTTTGTCCGCTTCTTTTCACTGAGAGATCCAGTGAAACATAAATTTGACTAGATGCAAATGAACTTTTGCATGCAACGGTATATGGCATTGGACCAGAATACCTCCAGAACTGCCTTCTACTGCACGAATCCCAGCGTCCGATAAGGTCCCACAGAGTTGGCCTTCTCCGGGTCCCGTCGACCAAACAATGTCATTTGGCGGGCCCCAGGGGAAGAGCCTTCTCTGTGGTGGCCCCGGCCCTCTGGAAAAAACTCCCCCCGGAGATTAGAACAGCCCCCACCCTCCTTGTCTTTCGCAAGTTACTCAAGACCCACCTATATCGCCAGGCATGGGGGAACTAAGACATCTCCCCCAGACTTTCTTATATTTTATGTTTGGTATGTAAGTGTTGTATGGTTTTTTTAACAGTTGGGGGTTTTATATAATTCTTATTATTAGATTTGTTCCATTGTTTATACTGTTTTTTATTGTTGTTGTGAGCCGCCCCGAGTCTTCGGAGAGGGGCGGCATACAAATCTAATAAAATAAAATAAATAAATAAAATAAATAAATATGAGAATCGACCTCCAAGACTAACACATTGACATTTAAGCTAGCAATTAGAGGAACATCTGCCCAGCTTCAGTGGAAAGGAATCTCCACAGTGGAGCCTGTTCTGCTATTATCTTTGCAGGCAAAACAGAACACAACCTTCTGTCTATATAATAATAATAACAACAGAGTTGGAAGGGACCTGTTGGAGGTCTTCTAGTCCAACCCCCTGCTTCGGCAGGAGACCCTACACTACTTCTGACAAAAATATGAGTTCAAAGGGTGGTTCTATGGAGTCTTTTACCTAATCTCAAGAATAGGAATGCATTAATATGAGCAATAATTCCCTATTGCAACTCTGGCAAGTTTGAGATTTGGGTTGAGAAAGTTAATGGTGTGTTTCCAGGGACAAATGGTTTACATCCCAGGGTACCGAAGGAACCTTGTTTAAACCAAATTAATGGCCTTTTAGGCTTCCTTCATGTGAGGAGTTCACTTTTTGAATAGCAAGAACTATATGTCATGGGGATGAGGGGGCACCAGGGTTTGAGAAATGGCCAAAAAAAGTTTGGGAACCACTGCCCTGGAGGATATGTGATGTATTTTGTATTGTCTTATTTTGTTATTATGTGACATATACATACCGTATACTTTTGAATATGTCTCTTTAAATGTAAATGCTTGAATAAAAACTATTTTTTTTAAAAAAAGAAAGTTGGTCTAGAAGACCTTCAAGGTCCCTTTCGGCCCTGTGATTCTACAATTCTATGTGAGGATGATCTTGGAAGTCAGGGGAAAGAGATGCTGCCTAGGAAAGAAGCAGATAACAGAAGGCTTAGCCTACAGCTGCATAAAGGGCAGAGAAAGAAACTCAAAAAGGAACTTCCCTAACTTATCAGGGAGATGGCAGGAGATTTGTACTTGCTGTTAATGCAGCCTTACAGTAAGGTAGAGTTAGTGCACGAGTGTGCCTTCCGTCCCCTGTCCAATTATCTCTCATATATTTCATGTATCTTTTCTTCCATTCATATATCTTTTCCTCTATTCTTCATTGACGTATTTTATTCTTATAACTTTTCTTCTAAGCTTTCCTTGATATATATTACTACATGTTTCTTCTCTTAAATGTGTATTGTGTATTGGATGAAACAAACAAACAAACAAACAAACAAACAAACAAATAAATAAATAATAGCTCATCTGTTTGCATTTCCTGTCTGATCTACCTGGGAAAGCTGACAGAAGATGACTTCATCTTGGCATATTCCCAGTATGAAAGAGGTCTTCAGTCACGCTACCTGATGGATGAACCATCAGTAATACCATCCAAGTGCCTATCACATCTGACAGATTCAAGAGCCTTTTAATATAGGTACAGTATATTTATGTCCTTTATTTTTGTTGTTGTTCACTGTGAAGTTGTGTCCAATCCACCGCAACCCCATGGACAATGGTCCTCCAGACTTTCCTGCCATCTACCATCCTCTGGGGTCCATTTAAGCTCACACCGACTGCTTCAGTGACTCCATCCAGCCACCTCATTCTCTGTCATCCATTTCTTCTTTTGCTTTCAATCTTTCCCAGTATTGGGCTCTTCTCTAGTGACTCCTTCCTTTATACCTGTATAAATGTGCAGTTATACCTGTATGATTTTTATTTAAACTTTAAAAAGGAAGATTAAAAAATAATGCAAACTAAGAAAAAGTAAGGAAGGGAAAAAAAGCAAAGGAAAAGGCAAAAATATACAAAAAGAAAACAGCTGAAGAAAACAGCGGGGAAAAAAAGGAGAAGAGAATATCCACAAGCAGTGCAGGGCTACCAAAATTTTTACTACCACACTGTGGGCGTGGCTTAAGCATTTTTTTTTCAACATCTTTCACTGCAAATTGGGTGCTCTGGGGTGGAGCTCCATTTTTGCTACCCCCCTGCGCCCCCCCCCTGGTCTGGGCAGTAGCCCACCCCTGGTTATAAGTGGTACAATATATATATTGGTGCAGTTTGTTCTTTTAAAGAAAGATATCTTATTCTACACGAACAATGGGCATTTGTAGATATTCACTCAGATTATTCAGTCATCACTAATGTATCATGATATGTTTTCCTGATACACACTCCTATTAGTACCAAAGCAGTATTTCCAGCAATGGTGTCTCTATTAACTGCCAATATGGGAAGCAGAAATGGCCTAATAGTTGATGGCGAACCAATGGCACGCAGGCCACAGATGGCATGTGAAACAATATCGGAGGGCACATGAAGCATTGCCCTTTGTCAGCTGCAGGACACATGCACGTGCTGACCAGCTGATTTTCGGCCTCTGGAGGGCAGGGGAGGGTTGTTTTCACCCTCTCCAGGCTTCAGGAAAGCCTCTGGAGCCTGTGGATGGCAAAAACAGACCCAACTGGCCTTTCGGAAGTTTGGAAACAAACTTCCAGTAGACCCTTTGAGCTATTTTTCACCCTCCTTAGGCTTTAGGAAAGCCTCCAAAGACTGGGGATGGTAAAAAATGGCCCAATGGGCCTACCACAAGTCCAGAGGCTTCAGTGAGGCCTGTGTGTGGCTGGAGGGGCAGTGGGGGTGGTGGTTGTGCACACATTTGTGGGGGGAAGGCATTGCATTATTATTATTATTACAGTATTATTATTATTATTATTATCATTATTATTATTATTTATTTATTAGATTTGTATGCCGCCCCTCTCCGTAGACTCGGGGCGGCAGTAATGGGCAGCCAAAATTTTTACTGCCACACTGTGGGTGTGGTTTATTTGGTGGGTGTGGCTTAATGGTCATGTGACTGGGTAGGAGTGGCTTGCCAGCCATGTGATCAGGTGAACTGTTAAGTCCTCGACTTACAACCTTGTCAGTTGTGTCACTCTCTAGGGCGACAATTTACTTTGTGTTTCCGGTGCTCTCCTTCCTGGGTCACCCCCCCACCTCAGGCTGGCAAATGGGTGCTGCCAGAAGCATAAATGCTGCCAGTGCCGCTTCCACACGCTTTCTGCTTGCACCTCAGATGGGAGGTGGTCGCGTAAAGCTGGAGGGGAGCCAAGCAGGAGAGAGGGAAGCTTGTCTGAGGCCAGGAAGGAGGAAAGAGGAAAAAAGCAAGGAGCCCAGATGCAGCAGTAGGGAAAAAAAGGAGAGCTGATCTGAGACCAGTAATCCAGGAAGTGACAGCTGCCGATTAACTGGAGCTGCGCACACATCTTCATTTCCGCCGGTGGAACTGCATTCCACCCCGTCCTGCCTGCTGCCCATCCCTGGGTGTGGGCAATGTGTGTGTATGCTATTGCACGCGTACACACCCTTTTGCCATCCAAGCAAAAAAAGGTTCGCCATCACTGGCCTAGGCTAAACTACATACGACCCCTAATTTCAAGCAACATTATTCTCGACCCCCACTCCCCCATCTCTTTTAAGTGTGAGTTCTGTTTTTATCTACCCTGCTATGTGAAGGATACAAGTTCAGATGAGCGAAAGTAGTGTCCAGTATAATAGTATAATAAAAAAAATATTGCTTCTGAAATGGCTAGATTCCAGCTGAGCCACTTTATAGGCAATTTTCTGCCTCACCTACTCCTGGCTTTTCATTAGAAGTGGTATTAGTAAGTAATCATAATCATAATCATAGTAATAATAGGGTCGTGATCCAAATCATGTTTCTCTTCATGATTAAGATTTAGAGATAACCATTATGCTGCCACCTGCTCAATGTGTTTCCTGCTTTGAACATACACTCTTAAGCCGGGATTAGACTTTTTCATCACTGCATGTGTTTGTCATTTGACAATGGTTGCATAGCTAAATAAGATTCTGCTTATGAGGAGGTAGGTGCTCTAAATTTCTGATAAATGGTAGCTAAAGCACACTCTACTACACCCTGGTCAGACCACATCTGGAGTACTGCATGCAGTTCTGGTCACCACACTTCAAAAGAGACATTGAAACTCTGGAGAAGGTGCAGAAAAGAGCAACCAAAATGATTAGGGGACTTGAAACCAAGACTTACGAAGAGAGATTGCGGGAACTGGGCATGGATAGCCTAGAGAAAAGGAGGGCCAGAGGGGAAAATGATAGCTGTATACAGGTATATGAGGGGTTGCCACAGAGAGGAGGGGGCCACTCTATTCTCCAGTGCACCAGAGGGCCGGACAAGGAACAGTGGCTGGAAGCTGACCAAGGAGAGATTCAACCTAGAAGTAAGGAAGAACTTCATGATGGTCAGAGCGATCAACCAGTGGAACAACCTGCCTGCGGAGGTTGTGAACTCCCCAACTCTGGACACTTTCAAGAGGAGATTGGACTGCCATTTGGCTGGGGTGCTTTAGGATTCCTGCTCAGGCAGGGGGGTTGGACTTGATGACCTGCATGGTCCCTTTCAACTCTAACAATAAATAAATAAATAAATTTCATCATAGAGAACATCCAAGAAAAACAAGACCACATTCCAGGGCCGGAGAGCAGGTGCCATGATTGATTGGTTTAATTTATCAAACATGTATTGTGTTATAGTATTATACTATTATAGTATTACAGTGTTCCCTTGATTTTCGCGGGTTCGAACTTCGCGAATAGCCTATACCACGGTTTTTCAAAAAATATTAATTAAAAAACACTTCGCGGTTTTTTTCCTATACCATGGTTTTTCCCACACAATGATGTCATACGTCATCGCCAAACTAATAATTTTTGCAAATAAATAACAAAAAAAAAATTATTGTTAATAAATAATTATGTTTATAAATATCAGGATCACTAAGTGTCTTATTCAATGGTGAGTACCAGTAATAATGGTGAGTAAATGGTTGTTAAGGGTATGGGAAATGGTAATTTAGGGGTTTAAAGTGTTAAGGGAAGGTTTGTGATACTGTCCATAGCCAAAAATGGTGTATTTACTTCCGCATCTCTACTTCGCGGAAATTCGACTTTCGCGGGCAGTCTCGGAACGCATCCCCAGCGGAAATTGAGGGAACACTGTATATTATTGTAAGCCCCTGAGTCCTTTGGGATTGGGCAGCACAGAAGTCGAATTAAACAAACAAACAAACAAACAAATAAATAGTAGTAGTTTGTATAAGTAACGATAAAAGAGGACAATAGAACTGTAGGACAGGGATGGTAGGCACAGTGGTGCACTTATGCACGCCCCTTTCAGACCTCTTAGGTGCCATATAGAGGAGATATGCTTTTTAGCACTCATTCAATGACATTGTTTGAAGGATGGGAACTGGATTCTGTTGGATCCTATAGGATGGGCAGAAACAATGGGAGAAAAGCAGTCCCTCAGGTAACCAGCCTGTATGCCACGATGGGCTTTGTAGTTTTCTATCTACACATGGATTTGAATCGAGGAACTCAACAACGCGCAATTTGCACAGCAGAGATTTCACATTGGCGTGCAACAGTCTAAACACGAGGAGATTAAGGCAAGAGTGACAGTGAGAATAAAATCCTGGGCCAGGAACGAGTGGAATTCACGCCACAGACATAATTCAAGACAGTCTTGGCTACAGCTGCTAACTGATTTTCAAGTTGGACTGAGAAACCAAACCGGGTTTTTTTTAATATCTTAAATTATATTTGGATTTGTTATAAATTGTTTTATTCTGTTGTGAGCCGCCCCGAGTCTGCGGAGAGGGGTGGCATACAAATCTAAATAATAATAAATAATAAACAAACAAACAAACAAACAAACAAACAGAAGGACCCTAAATTCAATACTGTCTGAAGTAGCTCATCCAGAACAAAAGATGGCATGGCCCTGATACCAGGGATGTCGAAAACTATCAACCATACCTTTTTATCAGTAATGAATTTAAGCCTGCTCCTCCCCATCCCTTGCCTCTTCCAGCCATTGGGACATGACCTTGATACCATTGTTTAATTGGTCCATGGATGAGATGAACAACTCAGTACCATTAGCATGCAGATGCTATTAGACCACATGGCAGCACATTATGTTACTCAGCAATGTCGTGTAGATGACATCAGTAATCCACAGTAACTGAATTTAAACATGCCTGGGATAAGCATATATCCATCCTAAGATAAAATACAGGAAATTTTAATTTAACTTAAACTTAAATATTAGATTTGTTTATACTGTATTGTCTTTTTATTGTTGTTAGCCGCCCCGAGTCTATGGAGAGGGGCGGCATACAAATCTAATAAATACATTAAATAAATAAATAAATAAATAAATAAATAAATAAATAGATAGATAGTATAAGGGCAGACTAGATGGACCATGAGGTCTCTTTCTGCCATCAATCTTCTATGTTTCTATGTTTCTATCAGGAAAGGTAAGACAGATAGACCCCAAGCTATGCTCTCACAAGAAAGGATCTGAGGGCTGGCTTGACCTTTCCCCCTTCCCCCACCAACACCAACCATGGTGACCAAGGAGAACTACCATAACCACATAATTTGTAACTGTTTTGTATGTATGTGGGTTTGATTGGATAGTTCATTAGGGTTTATTGTGGGTTTTACCGTTCTTATTACTAATTATTTGACTTTGTATATTGTATGTACTATTTACTGTTGTAAGCCACCTTGAGTCCCATTGGGATTGGGAGGAGTATTAGTCAGATTTAATTAAATTAAATAATGCCCTGCCTTCCTATCTATGTAGGTATCACTGAATAAAATCCCAAGGGCTAAATACCATAGCTTGCATTGGCTGCCGATCAGTTTCCAGTCACAATTCAAAGTGCTGGTAATGACCTACAAAGCCCTACATGGCATCGGACCAGAATACCTCCGGGACTGTCTTCTGCCGCATGAATCCCAGTGGCCGATAAGGTCCCACAGAGTTGGCCTTCTCTGGGTCCCATTGACTAAACAATGTCGTCTGGTGCAGAGGTCCCCAACCGCCGGTCCGCGGACCGGGACCGGGCCGTTGGAGCTTTTCAGCCGGTCCGCGGCGCCAGGGCCCCCTCGGCCTTTCCGCATCACCAGCGGCGCTCCCCCCGCCAGCCAGCCAAGCCCCGCGCCCGCCGGAACCGGCTCCTCGCTCTCCCCCCGCCGCCCGCCGCGTTTGCAGGAGGTGGGGAGGGTTGGGCGGCCCCGCCAAGGCCAGGAGGGACGCCGCTGCCCCCCCCCTCCTTCCCTCTCTCCGCCCGCCGCTGCGCCTCCTTGACAACGAGAGGAAATGCCGGCAAAGGCTTTCCTCAGCGGAGGCCGGCGAAGGTGATATTGAATGTCGGGGGAGAACGGGTATTTGCACGCGCTCCCTATCTCCCTGCTAGCCCACTCGGAATATTCAAAATAAGAAAAACCTTTGCCGGCGAAGGCTTTTCTTATTTTGAATATTCCGAGTGGGCTAGCAGGGGGATAGGGAGCGCTTGCAGCCGCCCGTTCTCCCCCGACATTCAATATCACCTTCGCCGGCCCCGCCTCTCCTCCAAACCCCCTTGCTGAGAGCCCGGGGCGAAAGTGCTCTCGCAAAGGTGAGGCGGGCAGGGCGTGCGCGCGTCATCGCTGAGAAGAATGGAGAGAGAACGAGAGTGAGTGAGAGCAACAGACAGCAAGATAGAGAGAAAGTGAGAAAGAGAGAGTGAGAAAGGGGGGGGAGAGAAAGAGATAGCAAGAGAGAGAACAAGAGAGAGAAAGAGCGTGAGAAAGAAAACAAGAAAGAGTGAGAGAGAGAGAAAGCAAAAGAGACAGAAAGAAAACAAGAGAGAGAAAGTGAGAAGAAGAGAGAGAAAGAGGGGGAGAGAGAGAGAAAGAGGGGGAGAGAGAGAGAGAGAGGGGGGAGAGAGAGAAAGAGAGGGAGAGGGAGAAAGAGAGAGGGAGAGGGGGGAGAGATAGCAAGAGAGGGAGAGAGGGAAAGGGGGAGAGGGGGGGGGAGAGAAAGAGAGAGGGAGAGAGAGAGGAGATAAAGGAAGAGGAGAGAGAGAAAGGAAGAGAAAGAAAGAAAGAGGGATAGAAAGAGAGAGAGAGTGAGAGATGCTCAGTGAGCCTTTCTTTGAAGTTGCCTCTTTCTTTCTCTTTCTTGCTTTCTTTCTTGCTCTTTTTCTTTCTCTCTTTTACCTTCCCTTCCTCTATTTCTTCTTTTCTTTCTCCTTCCTACCTTCTTCCCTTACTCTCCCCTTTCATAAGTTTCCTTGCTTCCTTCCTCTGTTCCTGTCCCTTCCCCCTTTCTTTCTTTCTTTCTTTCTTTCTTTCCTTCCTTTCCTCCCTCCATTTCTTGCTTTCCTTTTCCTTCCTCCCTTCCTTCCTCCCTCATTCCCTTCTTTCACTCCTTCCTCTCTTACTCTCCCCTTTCACACCTTTCCTTGCTTCCTTTGCACCCTTCTTTTGTTCCTGTCCCTTCCCTCTTTCCTTCCTTCCTTCCCACCCTCCGTCCATTCATTCACCCATTCCTCTCTTGATCGCCCCTTTTACGGCGCCGCTGACAGCTAGCTCCCCCCCCCCCACCGGGCCATGGAAAACTGGTCTAGCTTAAAGCCGGTCCCTGGTGCAAAAAAGGTTGGGGACCTCTGGTCTGGTGGGCCCCAGGGGAAGAGCCTTCTCTGTGGCAGCCCTGGCCCTCTGGAATCAACTCCCCCCAGACATCAGAACTGCCCCCACCCTCCTTGTCTTTCTCAAATTACTTAAGACCCGCCTATATTGCCAGGCATGGGGGAATTGAGACATCTCCCCCAGGCTTTTATAGTTTTATGTATGGTATGTGTGTGTTGCATGGTTTTTAAATGATGGGTTTTTTAGATGCTTTTTAATATTAGATTTGTTTACATTGTCACACTGTTTTATTATTGTTGTGAGCCGCCCCGAGTCTTCGGAGAGGGGTGGCGTACAAATCTAATAAATTATTATTATTATTATTATTAATAATAATTATAGTGAGTAGATAATTTTCATCACTCTGGTAAAATGTTTCCACGTTATGGTTTCTGAGATGTATTTAATGTGTACTTCACTGTTATAAACTGCCGTAAACCCCGTTCAGTGACTATAGGTGGGACTCAAAGGAATGGATTGCTCTTGAGGGGTGATAAGGGAGCGTAACTAATGGGTCTAGGATTTATGGTTTTATTTTCAGATGGAACTTCAACTGGAGAAGGATGTCCAATCAACACAGGTTATGTTCCAATGCATGTATTAGCTCTTTTCAGCACTCATGCAGCAGCACCTGAAGAGGTTCTCTGGGATTTTGCTCACAACCTAATAAGCTTATTTGCATTAATACTGCCTAGACCAGTGATAGCGAACCTTTTTTCCCTTGGGTGCCAAAAGAGTGTGGGCATGTGCTATTGCACATGCACGAGTGCCCATACCCATAATTCAATGCCTGGGGAGGGCGAAAACAGCTTCCCCCACCCTCCGGAGGCCAGAAATGGAGTGTTTCCCAACTTCTGGTGGGCCCAGTAGATTCATGTTTTGCCCTCCCCAGGCTTCAAAGGCTTCCCTGGAGCCAGGGGAGGGTAAAAGTGCCCTCCCCCATCCCCCCAGAGGCTCTCTGGAAGCCAAAAATGCCCTCCCAGAGCCTCTGTGTGAGCCAAAAACCAGCTGGCGGGCACACACAATCATGTTAGAGCTGAGCTAGGGCAACAGTTCATGTACCCGTGCCATTGGTTCGCAATCACTGGCCTAGACATTAAATGTGAACACTACATGAACCCAATCATACTAATGTTTATTTTTTTTAAAATCTAGCTTCATGACATTTCTAGTTTTTAAAAAAATCCTAGTGTACAGCTCATGATGTAGAGAATTAACACAATTTTTTGAATGCTTTTTCCCTATTGCCAATCAGTTATGACATAATATTGTTGATCTTGGAGTCCTATTGGACAACCATTTAAATATGAGAAAGTAGTGTGCAGCAGCTCCCAGAAAAGCCAACACAGTTCTAGGTTGCATTAACAGAGGGATATAATCAAGATCAGGCAAAGTCTTAATATCACTATATAAAGCCTTGGTAAGGCCACACTTGGAATGCTGCATTCAGTTTTGGTCGTCATGATGCAAAAAGGATATTGAGACTCTAGAAAAAGTGCAGAGAAGAGCAACAAAGATGATATGGGGACTGGAGGCTAAACATATGAAGAATGGTTGCAGGAACTGGGCATGGCTAGTTTAATGAAAAGAAGGACCAGGGGAGACATGATAGCAATCTTCCAGTATCTCAGGAGTTGCCACAAAGTAGAAGGAGTCAACCTATTCTCCCAAGCTCCTGAGAGTAGAACAAGAAGCAACAGGTGGAAACTAAACAAGGAGAGAAGTTACTTAGAACTAAGGGCAAATTTCCTGACAGTCAGAACAGTTGATCAGTGGAACAGCTTGCCTCCAGAAGTTGTGAATGCCCAACACTGGAAATTTTTAAGCAGATGTTGGATAACCATCTGTCTGAAGTAGTGTAGGGTTTCCTGCCTAAGCAGGGGGTTGGACTAGAAGACCTCCAAGGTCCCTTCCAACACTGTTATTGTTGTTGTTGTTGTTCTTCTTCTTCTTATTATTATTATTATTTCTAGTAACTAAAGGTCTTCTTTTTGAAAATTCATGAAGTTACAGTACTTAACTCTCTTATGTACTGTATGTACTGTAATACATTGGCCCAGTACAAAACTGAATATCCCATTGAGTACCACTGAATACCACCCTATTGAAATAATAATACCCTTGCTTGGGGAGTGCTGAGTACCACACTATTGAAATAGAAATAATACCCTTGCCCAGGGAGAATATTCTATAATTGGGCCCTATAGTTGAGAAGGCTTTGGAAACCTCTCGCTCCATTTCAGCTGGCTGTGGTACCCAGAGGAAATCCTTGGAGGATGAACCCTGGCAGATGGATGAAAGTGATCTTGAGATATTTTGACCCCAAGCTACCCAGGGCTTTGGAAGACAACACTGTGAAGTTTATTGCTTCTTTAAATATGAAAGAAGCCTGAAGCATTCAAGTCTTCTCAAGCTAAATGTTAATGACCAAGGCTGTAAGGACAAGAATGAAGGGGAATAGTTAAGAAGCAAATTTATATTTGTGCATTTGCTAGGTCACAATCACTATACTTACAACTACCTTCAAGAAACAATACATTATAGCATTTGGGACTTGAAAACAGACAAGCAACTAGGGTAGATGACAAAGTACTGGCCTCAAATGGACCAGTCATAATAAGTTACCTTGCAGCTCCTTTTTGACAGTTGTGAAATTTCCATACTGCTTTTAAAGGTAACCCACATAAAACTGATTGTAATCTCCCAGCATGCATAATTGATGATACATGATTCTTGCCATACACAGCTGCACCTTACAGTAGATATCAGTTTGAAGACAAAAAAAGCTGGGATAGGCTCATATTTTCCGCTACTTTCTCCTATTGGTATCTTATGATTATATTACTTTGTTGCTGCACATACACTGAGAGCCCTTCATGGCACCGGACCAGATTATCTCAGGGACCGCCTTCTGCTGCACGAATCCCAGCGACCAGTTAGGTCCCACAGAGTGGGTCTTCTCCAGGTCCCATCAACTAAACAATGTCGTTTGGTGGGACCCAGGGGAAGAGCCTTCTCTGTGGCGGCCCCGGCCCTCTGGAACCAATTCCCCCCAGAGATTAGAATTGCCCCCACCCTCCTTGCCTTTCGTAAGCTCCTTAAAACCCACCTCTGCCACCAGGCATGGGGGAATTGAGATACTCTTTCCCCTAGGCCTCTACAATTTTATGCATGGTATATCTGTATGTATGTTTGGTTTTTATAATAATGGGTTTTTAACTGATTTAGTATTATTATTATATGCTGTTTTATTACTGTTGTTAGCCGCCCTGAGTCTGCGGAGAGGGGCGGCATATAAATCCAATAAATAAATAAATAAATTATGCACTGGAGACAAATTCCTTGTGTGTCCAATCACTCTTGGCCAATAAAGCTGTTTTGTTCTGTTCTGCTCTATGTTACACTCGATTCTTGATTCTCGGTTTTCTTTTTCTCTTTGACCAAAGCAACTTCTGTTCCAAAGCCAATCCAGAATTCAGACTACAATGGAGCTAGAAAATGACATCACTGATCACACACCACAATTCCCTTACCCATCTGTAGTATTCTGATTTGCTTGATAATTTAAAGGATTTTTTCTTCCCAATTTAATTCCTTTTGCATTATTAATCCAAACTAAATGAGATTATGACATTTTTCCCCAAGCCACAGTGTAAATTAAGCTAAAAAGACCATATAACTGTTAAAGGCCATGTGTGTAAATTAATGCTTGTCTAGAAGTTTGAACCCTGTTCTCTGTAGTAAAAGTTCATTACTTTCTTCATTATTAAGCCTTCCCTAACTTGGACTCTTCTATATTTTTGATATTACTATTCCCATAATCCTCAATCAAGTTTTAAATAAAAGGATTAAATTACACTTAAGCTGATTTCAGCCCTGAGTTTTAAATGTTCATAAGCCTGTATAGTTCATCTGTAATGTTCATTGATTTCTCAATTTTCTCTGTAGCTAGGCAGAATTTTGCAGTAAATGATCTGAAGAACCTTCAGATAATTTGGTCAAGCAATTTCCCTATAACATTAGAAAACAATTACAACAGCATGGTAGCCTGCTTCAATTTCATTAAAACATTTTCACTTTTGTCTAATACCCACATTAATTAACCTCCAAGCATTTGTTTTAAATCTTTTACACATTTCAAGAGTCTACAAATGAACAAACTGTGTTGTAAGAGTCTCTTCTTGACATTCTGATGAAAAAGACAAGAAGAAAGTCGCATATCAAAACTGAAATACAGTCAATTAAGTTCACATTAGATTTAGACAAGTTACTGCAAATGGAAATAAATTCTATTACCATTTTAGAGAACACAGTCTTTCAAAGTTTATTATGCTTCAAAATAGCAAAACAACTGATGAAGTAAACATTTACACTATGCATATTAACAATTCTACCAGTTTTGAGAAGAGTTCAACATTTTAATATTTTAGACATGTACGTCAGAACTACCTAAGTCAATAAGATGCTTTGAAAATATTATTTCTTTCTTCTATTGTTAATCTCCTTTAGCCTGATTTGTTAGTAATATCTGCCTATGAGTGTGTACCAAAGAATAAGACTATAGCTCATGCCATGATCTTCCTTTGTTTATTTTTTTCCAAGAATCTTATGCAAGAGCGCTGGGTATCTTTTAAAATCTGGGCCTTTTAAATTTCATTTAAAAATTAATGTCTAATGTGTGCTATCTAGTAATATTGTGAGTGGGTGTCAAGTTACTGGATCTTATTAATTTAACATGAAAACATTGATCTTCATATATAATGACACTCCTAGTGTTTCTGTCCATGGTATAACCTTATATACAAAGAGAAATTATGTCTTAATACTTAACACAACCAACCAACCAACCTACCTACGAGGGTCGCCCAGAAAGTAATGCACCACATTTTTTTTCCAGCCTACACCTGTGATGGTGAACCTTTTTTTTCATCGGGTGGTGAAAGAGCATGTGCGCATGCTATCGCACACGTGCAAGTGTCCACACCCTTAAGTCAATGCCCGGGAAGGGTGAAAACAGCTTCCCCTGTCCCCAGGAGGCCCTCTGAAGGCCTCCCCTGTCCCCAGGAGGCCCAACTTCTGGTGGGCCCAGTAGGCTCGTGTTTCACCCTCCCCAGGCTCCAAAAGCTTCCCTGGAGCCGGCAGTGGGTTAAAAATGCCTTCCCTCATTCCCCCGGAAGCCAAAAACACCCTCCCAGAGCCTCTGTGTGAGCCAAAAATTAGATGGCCAGCACACACATGCATATTGGAGCTGAGCTAGGGCAACAGCTCGCGTGCCAGCAGATATAGCTCCATGTCCCACCTGTGGCATCCGTGCCATAGGTTCACCATCACTGGCCTAAGTAATGGTACAGTAATGGCATGAATGTGAAACTTTAGATATACATTATTTGAATTGTGAGGAATGAATGTGTAAGTTTTGTGTTTCTTCAGACAGATAGCGTAGCTGCAGCAGTGTTACAAAATGGTGTCTGCAAGTCAGTGTTTCCCAACTTTGGCAACTTGAAGATATTTGGACTTCAACTCCCAGAATTCCCCAGCCAGCAAATGCTGGCTGGGGAATTCTGGGAGTTGAAGTCCAGATATCTTCAAGTTGCCAAGGTTGGGAAACATTGCTATAAGTGATGTACATTATGAGGCTCGCCCAGAAAGTAATGCACCACATTTTTTTCTTCAACAACTATTTATTGAACACAATGAAACTTACGCACAAGAAAGAAGGATGTTTCTTCTACACTCCCTATTTATGCACATAATCTCCGTCCCGTTCTATGGCCTTCCTCCAGCGAGACACAAGGGTGTGTACGATTTGTCGGTACCACTTCTTGTTCTGGTCACTAAGCCATTTCTGCACTGTGTGAATCACCTCTTCCACACTTCCTTTGCTGATTGACAGCTTTAGTGCCAACTACCGAGTCGTTATGCGTCGTTCCTTGTGAATGAGCACATCAGCAAGCTGCGTCTTGTCAGGTGTGACAGCAGTGGCTGGCCGCCCCGAAGGCTGCAAATCTTGGAGCTCTGCCTAACCATCTTCTAATGGCCTCACCCTCTGTGCCCAGCGACTAACCATACTTCTGTCAACTGCATATTCTCCATGAACTATACACAAAAGTTTGTGAATGTTCCCAACAGTTTCTTTCTCCGCAGTAAGAAATTCAATGATGACACGCTGCTTGTAACGTACATCACTTAGAGATGCCATTTTAAAACACTGCTGCAGCTACGCTATGTGTCTGAAGACACACAACATTTACACACACACTCCTGACAATTCAATTAATGTATATCTAAAGTTTCACATCTGTATTATTACTGTAGGCTGAGAAAAAAAAATGTGGTACATTACTTTCTGGGCAACCCTTGTACCTTCCCCTCTCT
Organism: Erythrolamprus reginae; assembly: GCF_031021105.1. Taxonomy (NCBI): domain Eukaryota; kingdom Metazoa; phylum Chordata; class Lepidosauria; order Squamata; family Dipsadidae; genus Erythrolamprus; species Erythrolamprus reginae. The sequence goes on along the minus strand of NC_091950.1, from coordinate 93,497,926 downwards.
CCCTTCCCAAAGTACCATGCTCCATTTTGGGGAAAAGAGTCCTCTCTATCTTTTTTCTTGCTTCCCTAGGTTTCTTCTTATTTCATATGCTGCAACGTCCTACCGGTCAATGACTACTTCAGCTTCAACCGCAACAACACAAGAGCACGCAACAGATTCAATCTTAACACGAACTGCTCCAAACTTGACTGTAAAAAATATGACTTTAACAATCGAGTTGTCGAAGTGTGGAACTCATTACCGGACTCAATAGTGTCAACCCCCAACCCCCAACATTTCTCCCTTAGACTCTCCACGATTGACCTCTCCAGGTTCCTAAGAGGCCAGTAAGGGGCGTACATAAGTGCACTGGTGTGCCTTTCATCCCCTGTCCGATTGTCTTTCCTTTCTATCATATATCATATATATTTTCTTCCTTTCATATATCTTCTCTTCTATTTTCACTTTTATCCTTATATATATTACTTCATGTTTATTTTCTTCCTATGTATTTGTGTATTGGACAAATGAATAAATAAATAAATGAACAAATAAATAAATGAATGAATGAATAAATAAACAAACAAACAAACAAACAAATAAATAAATAAATGAGTTATGGACTGAATTCAGTGTTTGGGTTTACCTATTGATCAGCTAATGAAGGAACACCGACTGACTCAGAGAGAATTCTGTATTCTCTTGGTATCTGGAAATAAGCAGGAAAGATATTTGCATGGTGGTTTCAGAACAATGTGAATGTTTCTCCACCCTCCCCCATTATTCTAACAAAGAATAATGATGATACTGATTTGTTGTTGCCTGTCACTTAACTGGAGCAGCAGGGGAAAATGGCCAAAGCTATCAAGAAGACCCAACATTACCTTAACTGCTGTAACTGAACAATCCTAATCAATCAAATAACAAAAGTAGTACTTCTTTTGTCAGCTACATTATCTTTTATTAGTGCAGAACAATACAAAAGGGAAAGGAAAAAAAGTGCCATAATAGTTTGCAGTAATTTTAGATCTACCCAACAGGTTTGTGTTAAATGGGTTTGCTTGATTTGTACCACACCCTTATAGCTTGCAAATGTCACTGCTCAAGTGAAGTAACTGATTAGCTTCATATTCATCAGTTCTCATCAAGGATTATGAGTCACCTAGTGTAATAAATATGTACACAACCTTGTTCTCCAATTGTCAAGGAAATATGAGATATAAATAGAATAGACATAGTTTGCAGTGGTTTAATATAGGGAAATAGTTTAAATTCCTTTGTCTTGAAGGGGAAAAAAGTAATGTCATTCTCAAAATATGCATGTGATATTTGCACATCTATTGTGATAGAGTGGTATACTATAATGCAGTGATTTCCAACCTTTTTTGAGCCACGGCACATTTTTTACATTTACAAAATCCTGGGGCACACCACCAACCAAAATGACACAAAATGACACTCAGTACGTATTATATATATAGTTAATAATATAGTATATCACCTTCTGCGGGGGCCGCTTATAAAAAGAAAAAGGTCAAATATCTATATACACCATCAGGATAGACATAACCAGCTTAGGCTGAGGCTTCATCTAGTGGTGGCAACATTTACCTCCAGCCCTGACCAGGATTAGAAATCGGGACCATGGGGAGGAGTAGCAGCTTCAACTACTCGCCATGGCCACACAATGACAAGTGTGCGGCAGCCTGAGCAGGGACCTTCCTGTGTGTGGATGAGAGGCAGCCTGCTATTGGTTCATCGCTAGTGGTCGGGATGAATCCTAGAAGGTGATTGGTCAGTGAGCGTTCCCTGTGTCTCCACTCTTCCTGTCACTGATAGCTGGAGGGATTGTGAGGGGAATGTTTATGTTTGGATGGAGGTGACTGGACAAATGGCCTCTGCGGGCCATATCTGGCACACTGACCATAGTTTGGGGACCCAGGTTTAATTTTCCCACGGCACACCTGACCATGTCTCACGGCACACTGGTTGAAAAACACTGCTATAATGCAGTTGACTTCTCACAAGAATAGAAAAATTAAGGTTTCCTCTTGTTCCACCCATGAAACCTCTAGATGATTTTGAACCCATCACCGTCTTGTAATCTATTATACCAGGTTGTTATAAATAATAAAAAAGGCAACCACGCAGTATACACCTTTTTGCTCATGCGCAAAAGACCTTCATGCTTATTATTATTATTTTTAAAAAATCCATTTTGGTCATGCATAAGCAAAACTGAACAAAATTTAAACCACAGATATTTTCAAAGTTCGTATAAAATGGTTTCATCATAGAAGCTCTCGTCAACTTGGCGCCCTTTAGATGTGAGATTCTAAGAATTATGTTTCCAATTTAACAAGAAGATGCCTGGCTGGTACAGGCTCCATTAGAGGAACACTAATTGTAGTAGTCTAGGAATACATGAAAGCTTTTTGTCTGAAATGATTACATTTCACTATTCCAACTATGGTTATGTAACAAGTGTGTTTTAGTAGAGGAAATGGCTTAGAAGTGGTTCTAAAAGAAAGAGGCACTTCAAGATTATGATCTCCTGCTCTGCAATCAGACATCTTTGCTTTTGTATCATCTGCACAGACAGAGAGCAGAATTCCGACAACTTTGCAAATTAAGTCTAACTTTTCTTTTCCATTCATGGACAGTGTGTTTAATTTCATCTGTCATCACTTTGCTGCTTCAAAATGCACTCTTATTGTTCAGCTGAAACGGTAATCAGGGAATACTGTAGTCTCAAAATGGGTGAGCAGTATGGTTGGGCGGTAGGGAAAGCAAGTAGGATGCTTGGCTGCATAGCTAGAGGTATAACAAGCAGGAAGAGGGAGATTGTGATCCCGCTGTATAGAGCGCTGGTGAGACCACATTTGGAATACTGTGTTCAGTTCTGGAGACCTCGCCTACAAAAAGATATTGACAAAATTGAACGGGTCCAAAGACGGGCTACAAGAATGGTGGAAGGTCTTAAGCAAAAACGTATCAGGAAAGACTTCATGAACTCAATCTGTATAGTCTGGAGGACAGAAGGGAAAGGGGGGACATGATCGAAACATTTAAATATGTCAAAGGGTTAAATAAGGTTCAGGAGGGAAGTGCTTTTAATAGGAAAGTGAACACAAGAACAAGGGGACATAATCTGAAGTTAGTTGGGGGAAAGATCAAAAGCAACATGAGAAAATATTATTTTACTGAAAGAGTAGTAGATCCTTGGAACAAACTTCCAGCAGGCATGATAGATAAATCCACAGTAACTGAATTTAAACATGCCTGGGATAAACATATATCCATCCTAAGATAAAATACAGAAAATAGTATAAGGGCAGACTAGATGGATCATAAGGTCTTTTTCTGCCGTCAGACTTCTATGTTTCTATGAACAACAATCAGAACAAATTCCAAAATAGCAATAGCAAGTAGATTTATATACCTCTTCACAGTGCTTTACAAGCAGTTTATAGAGCGAGCATATTGCTCACAACAATTTGGCTCCTCATTTTATGAACCTGGGGAGGATGGAAGACTCAGTTGATCTTGAGCCAGTCAGAACTAAATTCACGAAATGCTGGCAGTCGGCAGTCAGCAGAATTAGCCTGCAGTACTGCATTCTGACCACTGCGCCACCACAGCTGGGTAAATGGCTACTGGATTCTGGCTGCCAATCTTGGAATCTTCCCTCTGGTCAAGGAATAGTGATAACTATTTCTATTTATTTATTTATTTGTTTGTTTGTTTGTTTGTCCAATACACAAAACATATTGAGGGAAATGAAGTATTACATATAAGGAAAAGGTATGAAAATGGAGAAGATATATGAAAGGGAGGAAAGATATATGACATATGGGATAAGGGGAGACAAATTGGACAGGGGACAAAAGGCACACTGGTGCACTTATGTACGCCCCTTATTGACCTCTTAGGAACCTGGCGAGGTCAATCGTGGATAGTCTAAGGGAGAAATGTTGGGGGTTAGGGGTTGACACTACTGAGTCCGGTAATGAGTTCCACGCTTCGACAACTCGATTGCTAAAGTCATATTTTTTACAGTCGAGCTTGGAGCGATTAATATTGAGTTTGAATTTGTTGCGTGCTCTTGTGTTGTTGCTGTTGAAGCTGAAATAGTCATTGACAAGCAGGACGTTGCAGCATATGATTTTGTGGGCAATACTTAGATCGTGTTGCAGGCATCGTAGTTCTAAGCTTTCTAGGCCTAGGATTGATAGTCTGTTTTCGTAGGGCATTCTGTTATGAGTGGAGGAATGAAGGGCTCTTCTATGCAGTAAAAGAAGTTGGTCTCCCTATTCTCTTCCTTGTTAAGATAACAGGAAAGTCTTTTTATGACCTCACTGCTAGAGGCTGTATCAAGGGGCAGGTGATTCAAGGAATAATACAAAGATATATATTTCAGTACCTACTGAAGCAAAGGCTGTATGGCCTGAATGTTATATAGTGTCAAAATGCTATGTCCTTTTATTGCCTTGTGTGAAAGAGTTACAACATGCATGCAATAGTAATGAAATGAGCTATTGATGCAATCATAAGTGGACTATTCGTAAACTACTATTTATCTATTCATAAAAGCTTTGAGGAGTACCAAAGGTATTCTTTGCCTAAAGTGCCATCTTTTGGGCTGACCCTGAATGGCTGAAGTACCATCAGAATTTGAATGCTTTAGGGCTACAATGCTTTGTGCAATTCAGTATTCACATTTTCAAGGAAGAAAGAAATACTCTCTACCACAAAGAATCTCTACAATCTCTCTATGGGTAGATAGATGTGAACCAGATCTGCACAATTTTAAGAAATTATTATTATTATTATTAATTATATTTTTATGGTGCCATTCTCAGATGACTCAGGGCAGTGTGCAACATAACAAATTCAGTACAATATACCTGTATAGAAATCTAATATAAAAATTACTATAAATTTTTTTGTGTATGATATGACTGTATGTACGTTTTTTATATATTGAGGTTTCTTGTTTTTTAGACTTTTTAAATGTATTATTGTTATTTTAGATTCTAACTATTAGATTTGTCATTATATATTCTTTTTATCATTGCTGTAAGCTGCCCCGAGTCTACGGAGAGGGGCGGCATACAAATCTAATAAATAATAATAATAATAATAATAATAATAATAATAATAATAATAATAATAATAATATAAAATACCTAAAAAATTAAAAAAGAACATTCTTCCCAGCACAAGCATCCACATTCGCCTAATCAATCACTCATGGCTATGGCCAGAATTAATCTCGATACTCATGGCTCCCATGCTTGCCAGCAAAGATGGGTCTTCAAAACTTTGCGAGTTTTAGGTTTAGGTTTAGGTTTATTGGATTTATATGTCGCCCCTCTCCGCAAACTCGGGGCGGCTCACAACAATAATAAAAAACAGTACAGTACATAATACCAAATCCAATGCCCACCCATCTAGTTACAATTTAAATTAATAATCTCATAAAAACAGTATATATAAAAAACAGGCACACAGTCAATCAATGAACAAAACAACATGGGCAAGTGGGAGGTGTTTTAGTTCCCCCATGCCTGATGGCAAAGGTGGGTCTTAAGGAGTTTACGAAAGGCAGGGAGGGTGGGGGCAATCCTAATCTCAGGGGGGAGCTGGTTCCAGAGGGTCGGGGCCCCCACAGAGAAGGCTCTTCCCCTGGGTCCCGCCAGACGACATTGTTTAGTCGACGGGACCCGGAGAAGGCCAACTCTGTGGGACCTAACCGGTCGCTGGGATTCGTGCGGCAGGAGGCGGTCCCGAAGATATTCTGGTCCGGTGCCATGAAGGGCTTTATAGGTCATAACCAACACTTTGAATTGTGACCGGAAACTGATCGGCAGCCAATGCAGACTGCGGAGTGTTGGAGTGATATGGGCATACTTGGAGAAGCCCATAATTGCTCTGGCAGCTGCATTCTGCACGATCTGAAGTTTCCGAACACTTTTCAAAGGTAGCCCCATGTAGAGAGCGTTACAGTAGTCGAGCCTCGAGGTGATGAGGGCATGAGTGACTGTGAGCAATGACTCCCGGTCCAAATAGGGCCGCAACTGGCGCACCAGGCGAACCTGGGCAACCCCCCCCTCGCCACAGCTGAAAGGTGTTTTTCTAATGTGAGCTGTGGATCGAGGAGGACGCCCAAGTTGCGGACCCTCTCTGAGGGGGTCAATAATTCCCCCCCCAGGATAATGGACGGACAGATAGAATTGTCCTTGGGAGGCAAAACCCACAGCCACTCCGTCTTGTCTGGGTTGAGTCTGAGTTTGTTGACACCCATCCAGGCCCCAACAGCCTCCAGGCACCGGCACATCACTTCCACTGCTTCGTTGACTGGACATGGGGTGGAGATGTACAACTGGGTATCATCGGCATATTGATGATACCTCACCCCATGCCCTTGGATGATCTCACCCAGCGGTTTCATGTAGATATTAAATAGCAGGGGGGAGAGGACCGACCCCTGAGGCACCCCACAAGGGAGAAACCTCGGGGTCGACCTCTGACCCCCCACTAACACTGACTGCGACCGACCGGAGAGGTAGGAGGAGAACCACTGAAGAACAGTACCTCCCACTCCCAACCCCTCCAGCCGGCGCAGAAGGATACCATGGTCGATGGTATCGAAAGCCGCTGAGAGGTCAAGGAGCACCAGGACAGAGGACAAGCCCCTGTCCCGGGCCCGCCAGAGATCATCCATCAACGCGACCAAAGCAGTTTCCGTGCTGTAGCCGGGCCTGAATCCAGACTGCTGAGGACCTAGATAATCGGCTTCATCCAAGGACCGCTGGAGTTGAAGTGCCACCACCTTCTCGACAACCTTCCCCATGAAGGGAAGGTTGGAGACTGGACGGTAGTTATTAAGCACGGTTTTGATGGAAAGAGTTTAGATAATGGATCAACTCAAATCTTCAGCCCAGGACTGGAGTCAAGTCTGTTTGCCTGTGTGTTCCTGGTGTTGTAGGCACCACGGACTGCAATAGTAGTGCCCTGGTTTGTTAATAACAATGCAAAACTTCTGTAAGTCTATTTTTTTCAGGCTCAATTAGATGGGATTATCTGAACTTTCCCAAACTAGTCCTCTCAGAATCGTGGGATTGAACTCTTTAAAACTCCATGACAAAAATTAACTGCTAAGAATAGTAATACATCTGGTTGATACCAGTTTAGGAGAATCGGTTAATTTACATATTCTTAAATGTTTGTTTTCATCATCTTTAACTGGATGAAACGGTGTATCATAGAGCAATGGTTTTTGAATCCTGGCGTCTCAAATAGGGTAATTTTCAGAATGTATTCAAAATCTGGGACCCTTGACTCCCTAGGGAATGAAATTTTGTCCTAAGAAATTTCTAAAGTAAGTTGTGCATACTTTAGGGCTACTGGCTGCAGCTGTGCTGTTGCTGTGATTATGTGACCTTCATTTTTAATGTTGTGTGATAGTTTCCCTGGGGCAATCTTACCATCCCTCACCCCCATCCCTGGGAGGGAGGAAGGGAGGGAGGAAGGAAGGAAGGGAGGAATGAAGAAAGGGAGGAAGGAAGGGAGGGAGGGAGGAAGGAAGGGCGGAAGGAAGGGAGGGAGGGAGGAAGAGAGGAAGGAAGAGAGGAAGGGAGGGAGGAAGGAAGGGAGGGAGGAAGGAAGGGAGGGAGGAAGGGGGAAGGGAGGAAGAGAGGAAGGAAGGAAGGAAGGGAGGGAGGAAGGGAGGAAGAGAGGAAGGGAGGAAGGAAGGAAGGGAGGGAGGAAGGAAGGAAGGAAGGAAGGAAGGAAGGAAGGGTTTCAAATGTGTGTGTCCCACAAGGAAATTCAATGGGAAAGCTGGTCGGAAGTTGGAATTCACTTCAGCTCCCCATTTTCTGTAGTCATTCTGTTTCTTTGTTTAGGCAATGAAATAAGAATGACGACTGAATGATAAAAAACCGATTGAGTTTCCAACCACAGCCGCACCCTTGGGTTGTAACTCAGAGGAATGCCAATGTACAATTATGTACTTTCAGCTCTTCAAAACACACCCCGGCTACAAGTGATTGCTGCAATAATCTGATGCAGAGCTCATGTGAACTTGGCCTTCTCAGTATCTTTTATTTATCCTTCTCTTCATAATTACTTAAGTGATACTATGCTTCAGCAGTGCACCGTAGAAATGCTGGTCCCAATTTTGGTCATAAGCTGAAGCCTACCAGTATTAGAAATCATCGTTAGGCCCGCCATCCTGCCTAGTACATTACAAATTGGACAGTTGCAGTTCTGAACATGCAGGATTAATCTTTTTTGTCAGAAGGATCAATACAGGCTGCCTGCTGTTCGAGCTTTTTACCAATTGACAGTGACTGTTTTGTAGTAAGGAAATTTGCCAGTCTATTCTTTTATGAATTACCCAATATATCTGATGGTTGCATATTCTCTACCATGTACAGTAAATACCTATTTATTTTTAATTGCACTGTTGTAGTGCTGCTATATATTCTGTCTACCTTATGATATGGTGATACTGACATTAAACAATACACATGTTTACTATTATATAATAACAAGCATTCTTTCTACCCTTCTTGTGGCTCTACTTAATGCAGAATGTGGGTCCAATATTTATCATTCTCTCACCTGGCTATTACATATAATCAGTCTGGGGCCTTGCCGTTGTAATATTGTGCACATTTTTGTCTCTTTTTGTCTCAATAATTCTCCAAAGCATGCCAAAGAAGAGTTTATGCTATTTAAAAAGTCTGCACTAGGATAACTCCTTCATATATTTTGAGCTTCACTTCTAACACATTTGCCAAAATGGTTGCCAGCTCCTGATGTAAATGTAAACACAGAGGAATTAACACAAGCAAAGGAAGATTAAGGAGGTGCTATAAGGGCAATTTTGGCAGAGATATAGTTATCTTTATACGGAAATATAGTTATGAAGGGTAGTTTCCTCTTGAATGTGCAAGCATTTACAAAACAGTTTTATATAGCATAGATTCCAGTGATTTTTCTTGGCATCCATCCTAGCTATCAACACTGTATGCTTCCTACTCATGTAGACACATGCATTCCAAGTAGGCACCACAGTGCCATCTGAAATAGGAGAACAGAGTTGCATACAAAAACACATGGCAATAAAAGTTTTAAGCATTCTGCTGTTATTATGTAAACTTTCCTAACTGGAGTCATAAAATTAATATTTCTTTTAAAAAACAAAAACAAACATACAATAACTACGTAACTGCTGCTTCTGAATGTTGCCTACACCTAATTTTTACACATATAGAACCGTTTCAGGTAAAGACTAGATCAGTGATGGCGAACCTATGGCACAGATGCCACAGGTGATGCAGAGCCATAATAATAATAATAATAATAATAATAATAATAATAATAATAATAATAAAAATTAGATTTGTATGCCTCCCCTCTCCAAAGACTCGGGGCGGCTCACGACAATAATAACAGTATAAAATGTAACAAATCATACAACACAAACATACCATACATAAACTATATAAGCCCGGGGGAGATATCTCAATTCCCCCATGCCTGGTGATATAGGTGGGTCTTGAGCAATTTACAAAAGGCAAGGAGGGTGGGGGCAGTTCTGATCTCTGGGGGGAGTTGGTTCCAGAGGGCCGGGGCCGCCACAGAGAAGGCTCTTCCCCTTGGGCCCACCAGATGACATTGTTTAGTCGACGGGACCCGTAGGCGGCCAACTCTGTGGGACCTTATCGGGCACTGGGATTCGTGTGGCAGAAGACGATCCTGGAGATATTCTGGTCCGATGCCATGTCTGCCGGCATGTGAGCCATTGTCCTAGCTCAGCTCCAAATGCATGTGTGCACTGGTCAGCTGATTTTCGGCTCAAATGGAGGCTCTGGGAGGGCATTTTTGGCTTCCAGAGGGTCTCCAGGGGGACAGGGGAAGGCGTTTTCGCTCTCCCTAGGCTCCAGGGAGGGTGAAAAACTGGGCCCACCAGAAGTTGGGAAACAGGCTGTTTCTGGCCTTCAGAGGGCCTCCGGGAGTGGCAGGGGAGGCAATTTTCACTCTCCCTAGGCATTGAATTATAGGTATGGGCACTTGTGCATGCGCAATAGTGTGTGCACATGTGCTTTTGGCACTTGGGGGGAAAAAAGTTCACCATCACTAGACTAGATCTTTTAGTTTGTATCTATGGGCTTATGGGTATTAGTCCTTCGGGATTGGGCGACATAGAAGATAGATGAATAAATGAATGAATGAATGAACGAACGAACGAACAAACAAACAAACAAACAAACAAACAAACAAACAAACAAATAAATAAATATTATACTGCCGAGTTATAACACCTACTGTATCAACCCCCTACAGCATTATCAATTGTCAGGAATGCTTTATTTTAATGAAGGGATGTGCAGTCTAATAATAATAATAATTGGAGATGAACAGATTCCTCTTCTCAGTTTCACTTTTTATAATTAGAGTTATCTTTGTGAACAATTTCAGCAAAAAAATAAATAAAAGTAACTTGAATCACTGTTTCTTTAGCCCCTATTGTGTATTTTTTTTTAAAAAAAAGAAAATGTAGCATTTCACATTCTATGCCAGGGATGGCTAATCTTTTGCGGAGCGAGTGCCCAAAGTGTGTGCCTGAATCTGCAAAATGCAATGCGCACGCAGCCCCCTGCATTCGCCCTACCCCTGCATGTGCACATGGACATGCCAGGCAGAGATCCAAAGACCAGCTGGCCACTGGGAGGCATGCGCTCATCCATGGCAGAGCTGAACTGGGACGATGGCTCGCGTGTCCATAGAGGGCGCTGTGTACCACTCTGGCAGATATGCCATAGGTGCACAATCATGGTTTTATGCCAAAAGATGTTTCAGAGTGGAGACACTAATCCAGTATCTGTTTACAACTCTTAAAAGCATCTCCATGTTTTCCTGTACAATCCCAAGGAAATATGAGGTTGCTTTAAAAGATTTTAGATGTGTTCTCTAGTATTCTTAATGTTGGATGCCAAGTTGCTTTTATGATAAATATTCCTTCTTTCATTCTTCTTGAAATGGACCTTAATGCTCATTTTATTAGTCTCTTGGAATTTTATATGTAGTCTAATGGCCTTTGTGCCAATACAGATATCATAAATTGGTTTATCTTAAAATATGCAAGATACAGAACAACAAAAGCACAGTTAAGCCAAAAGAAATAAAATAGAAAAGTAAATCGAATAAAGCTGTTGGTTTAACTAAAATCTTTGTTTCAATGTTTAATAAGTAAATTTATTGACAGATATCTGAAGCTAAATAAAATTGATACCAGAAGCGGACTGAGAAATAATTTTATAGCCTATATACTTTATCAATAATGAAACCAGAGTCATGAGCCAAAATCAACAAGAACACAGGAATGTGATATATGCTATAACAGTGATGGCGAACCTATGGCACAGGTGCCACAGGTGGCATGCAGAGCCATATCTGCTGGCATGCAAACCGTTGCCCTAGCTCAGCTCCAATGTGCATGTGTGTGCCGGCCATCTGATTTTTGGCTCACACAGAGGCTCTGGGAGGGCTTTTTTGGCTTCCAAAGAGCCTCCGGGGGGATGAGGGAGGGTGTTTTTACCCTCTCCTGGTTCCAGGAAAGCCTTTGGAGTCTGGGGAGGGTGAAACACTAGCTTACTAGGTCCACAAGAAGTTGGGAAACAGGCCATTTCTGGCCTACAGAGGGCCTACAGAGGATGGGGGAAGCTGTTTTTGACCTCCCCAGGCATTGAATTATGAGTGTGGGTACTTGCACACGCTCTTTTGACACCTGAGGAAAAAAGGTTTGCCATCACTGTCCTATAATGTTTAAATAAACATTAAATAAACAACTGTAGCTAAGAATTCGTAGCTACAGTTGTGGTACATTCTTAGCTACAGTTGTGGTACAATGGCTCATCCCATTGGTACCAGAAGGGGGGGGGGAATCACATATTTTAAAGTTTATTTTTAATCAATGGCTACATCTAGTCCATCATACAAAGAGTTTCAGGACATCAGGCATAATCATTCCATACCTTGGTGTAAATTTGGAGTAATACAGGTTAGAATGCTTATCAAGTTCAATCTATTGTTCATGTTCTTGATTTGGCTCATACCAGATTGCAGGTAATGATCCAGGCCTAACAATTCCCATAGCAAACATATTCATACAATAAAATGGATGATTTATTCAGTACACAATTTTTCACTTGTGGAAATGGTAGGAGAAATCTGTTTATACAGTAAAGATTTAATTATATGTTAGCAAACTGCGTTAGTTGGAACAAAATGACAAGTAAAATAGAAAGTGTTGAATTTTAATATTGGTTCCAGCCACTGATACTCATCATTAGTTTACAGATTAATTGATATATTGGTAATATACAATATCTCTATAATAAATTACTTTTGGGGGTTACACATAATTCATGTGCTCTATAATGATAACAAATATTTTACACAGTGAATTTTAGTCTTTCATAGAATTCTCTCCCTTGAAGATATCCATACATATACAGTAGTATGAAAGAACAACAATTTATTTTTCAAACAACTTGATTATCAGCTTAAAGCAGTCTTTAGTTCCTTGACATTGATTTAATCACTTGGTTTTACATTGGGAAAATAAATAGTAACTAATGGCAAACGCACTTCCCTTGGGTGAGACAATTTCACCACAGAGCCTTTACTGTAAATGCAGGAGGTGATTCCTGCAGCTAAGATTACCCTTGTTCATTTCCCTGTCTTATATATTTGTCTGTTTGGTTTTTAAATTAATACAGTGTCTAAAAAATAACGAGCATTTTTCCCCTGAAAAACACAGAAGTAGCTTTAAAATCAGCACAGAAGGCACACTTTTATATCTTTTTCTGATGTATAACAAAATGACTTGGTGCCATTCAAATATACAGGATATATCTGATGGCTGAATGACAGGTTACTTTTGTATCTTGTGGACTGAGCCATGAGCAGGCAAGAAATTAAAAGTGGCAGCAGCTCACAGTGAGAAATCAGAATAGAATTGGAAGACTCAGGAAATTGTCCTGTAATATGGCTGTTACCTGGTTCAATTTGTTTTCTTTTGTTCAAATTGTCGGAACAATTTGTTTAGAAGATGTCAAATATATATATTGATGCACAATTAAAGTCATACAAAATCAATCTGTAAAGTATTTCATTAGAACTAATCAATTTCTATTCTATTAACTTTCATTATTATTTCTGTCTTTCTGTTAATAAAACCCAGAACTGGAAAAAGTTTTAAATCAATTTATAACAAACTGAAATAGCAAAATAGCAGCAGGATAAAATCTAGTTATGAAGGGAATATGCCCAGGGAAATAAAAACTAAACCAAGAACAGGTTGGTTGTTGCCAAATAGAATGTAGAGATGACACAAACCACCCTGAGAAGACACTTCAAAACCAAAGCATCACCAAGACAACCCCATTTCTAGCAATCTAATCTCAGAGTGGGAGGAGTTCTGGTGATGGTGGTCCCTAATTTTCTGCTTCCAAAATTCTAACATGGATAAAATCCTACAAAATATTGAAGAAGATAGATCTTAAATCTTTTCTTTAAAATAATTATTAATAAATAATACATTGTTAATAAATTGATACAATAATTCTTTGAGCAATTCTACATTGTTGCATAGTTTTATTTTTGCTTAAGCATAAACACATGATACAGTGTTCCCTCGATTTCCGCGGGGGATGCGTTCCGAGACCGCCCGCGAAAGTCGAATTTCCGCGAAGTAGAGATGCGGAAGTAAATACACCATTTTTGGCTATGGACAGTATCACAAGCCATCCCTTAACACTTTAAACCCCTAAATTACCATTTCCCATTCCCTTAACAACCATTTACTGACCATTATTACTGGTACTCACCATTGAATAAGACACTTAGTGATCCTGATATTTATAAACATAATTATTTATTAACAATAATTATTTTTCTTGTTATTTATTTGCAAAAATTATTAGTTTGGCGATGACATATGATGTCATCGGATGGGAAAAACCGTGGTATAGGAAAAAACCCGCGAAGTATTTTTTAATTAATATTTTTTTAAAAACCGTGGTATAGGCTGTTTGCGAAGTTCGAACCCGCGAAAATCGAGGGAACACTGTACTTAATCTTGTTTCTTTTGTCAGTATTACAAACACATTTGTATTTACATACTTACATATTATGGTCCTTTTTTAGCTGTTATTTTTCTTTTTCCTATGTTCAATCCATTGATACCATTGTTCCCATGTCTCATAATAATCCAATCCTTTTGGCCCCGTAATTCTACTGTAAGTCTGTCCATTTCAGCACATTCGTAAATTTTATTAATTATTATACTTTCTGAAGGGATATCTGGGTTTTTCCAAAACTGTGCAAATATTATCCTGGCTGCAGTGATAATACTAAATATCTAATACTGAAAAAGTGCAACTTCCTGCTGCTACTTTTAGAAACTTGCAAGTGAGAAAATACAACTTCCTGCTGCCACATTTAACTGCTTGACCCATTAGGCAGGGTTTCCCCTACATTTCTTTCTCTGACCCTTAAGCTTAAGCCATGGGGGCTCCTGCCTCTCTTGTCTGACTGTTTCCTGAGCAGCATCTTTGCTTCCCTTTCCCCAAGGTCATGTGTGCACTTTATTACAAATGGAGTAGGATGGGAGAATATTTATTTGTTTCCCCCCCCCTCATACTAGCTTCCCAAATTTGCACTTCCTTAATAAATGTGAGCCATAATGCAGTCATTGTTTATGCTTTAAAGGTTTTAAAAATGTATCTAGCATGTTAATGGAAAAAGGAAAAAAACAGAATTAGCATGGGTATTTATTTATTTTATTTATTTATTTGCTAAATTTATTTGCCTCCTATCTCACTTTGGGGCTACTCTGGGTGGCTCACATCAATAAAAAGGAAGAAAAGTGCAGGAACAGAAGATATAGAACAAGAAACAATGGAAAAAACAGAACAAGAAATGCAACTTATTAAGCAAACACTGATCTATAATGTGTGTTAATAGGAGAAAGATGTTCAAATATTCTCAGATACGGAAATAGCACAAATTGTAGATTGGAAAAAAAATGACAGAAACCAACATTGCATGTTTATCTATCTTTAGAACTTTGTCAACTCTGCAGACAATTGAGCAGTTGGGACCAGATGGATAGGTGAGATAAAGTGAATAGCATTTATTTATTTATATCCCACCTTATTTTTACAAATAATTCAAAACGATGAGCATATCCAGTATGCCTTTCTCTACCTATTTTCCACCCAACAAATCAGTCAGGTGAGTTGGACTGAAACAGAGTGGCTGGCTCAAAGTTACCTAGCTGGCTTTCATAGCTAGAATTCATGGTCCCCAGCTTTTCAACTTGGTGCCTTGATGCCAATCAACAAACTACTGAGAGTGGAGGATCTTTTAAAGCATTAATGGTGTCTACGATGCAGATTAATTGTTGATCTTGTCCTGCAGGGACAGAATAATAGTGGGAATATAGAACATTAAACTGGAAAAAACTCAATACAGTGACTGACATCTTGGCAGTAAGCAAATATTAATATTTTAGGAATCAAGAAATTAAGACGTGCTGGGATTGGACACTTCAGGTCAGAAGAATGTAAAAGTCAGAGCAGGAAAAACAAGGAAGGAACAATGTTGCTTTCAGAGTCAGGACGGATATAACAAAAAATTAAATACAATACAGACAAAATGTATTGCAAAAAAATAAGCATGTGACTTGAATTTAATAGTTTGACTGTTGGAGGGGAAATGATACAATCATTACCAACAAGTTACCTGTTCTGCATTGTGGCTTATAGTTATCTGCAGCAGTGTTTCCCAACCTTGGCTACTTGAAGATATTTGGACTTCAACTCCCAGAATTCTGGCTGGGAAATTCTGGGAGTTGAAGTCCAGATATCTTCAAGTTACCAAGGTTGGGAAACACTGATCTACAGGAGAATAAAGCACCACTGCAACCGAGACACCCACAAATGACTTTCATCTAACCCAAGTACAATCCGATGTGCTGATGTGATGGTTAATTTTCTTGAATGGTTAGGACCAGATCCCGGGGAAAACTGACTTCTCCAGATTAATCTGGAGCTTAGGTGGTGCAGTGGTTAGAGTGCTGCAGTTTGGCAGTTCAAATCTCAGTAGGCTCAAGGTTGACTCAGCCTTCTCAAGTTCGATAAAATGAGGACCCAAATTGTTGGGGGCAACAAGTTGACTCTCTGTAAACCTTAGAGAAGGTTGTAGAGCACTGTGAAGCGGTATATAAATCTAAATGCTATTGCTATCTGCCACTGTATTGGGTTCCACTTAGAAAACAAAGCCTATTATCAGTGAAGGCAAACCTATGGCACGGGTGTCACGCGGAGCCATATCAGCTGGCACACAAGCCGTTACCTAGCTCAGCTCCAATTTGCATGTGTGTGCTAGCCAGCTGATTTTGGGCTCGCCTGGAGGTTCTGGGAGAGCATTTTCAGCTTCCTGAGTCTCTGGGGAGATGTGGGAGGGCATTTTTGGCTTCCTTGGGCTCCAGAGAAGCCTCTGTCGCCTAGGGACGGAGAAAAACAGGTCTACCGTTCAGAAGTTGGAAAATGGGCTGTTTCAGGCCTGAGAGGGAGGGGGGGCAGGAGAGGCCATTTTTGTTGTCCCCGGGCATTGAACTATGGGTGTGGGCACTCGCACCTGCGCAATAACACACGCACACTCGCTTTTGGCACCCAAGGAAAATAAGGTTCGCCATCACTGGCCTATATGGATCTCATTAATTCTGGAAGCTAAAGTCCACCCATCTTAAAAGTTGCCTAAAACTGAGAACCTCTGCATTCAAACTCAAGAAGTCACCACCCTCAAGACTCTGCCAACCTGTGGCCAGTTTTAGAAGGGGGTTACATAACTCCGTCAGAGGGATGTCAGACACAACTCATGCCCGTCTGGAGAGCGGAGTGTGTGTGTGGGTACCGGTCAACTCGCTTCCTTAGTCGTCCCTTCCAGTTTGATGCTCACTTGCAAAGAACGCACGTGTTGCCTCCAGCTGTTGCAGGTATCCGAGGGGAAACCAACGCAGGCACCGTGGGGGGGGGTGTTATAACACGCATGCGTGCTGCCAACACTTTTCTCTTCCTCCCCCCCCCCGCGCCGCCGCCTCCTTGGCCGCCGCGAAGCTAACGTTCCTCCCGCATAGAGATTTTAGACTACCCTTCTCCTCATTGGCCGCTTTCCTACCATCACGCGCATCTAAGTCCACGCCCCCCTCGGGTCTTATTCTCTTTCGGAGGCAACGGGCGCCAAGGCCTATCTCTCTCTCGCGCGCGCACCCTGTTTCTTTCACCCAGTTCCTTCACAGCTCGGGTTACTTCCTTCGCCCTATCGGCCAAAGGCTTTCGGGCGCGCGGGGAAGAAGAGGGAGAGAGAGCGCGTCTGCGCGCGTCCTTTCTCTCCCTCCCTCCCCCTCCCCTCCGCCCCACCGGCGTTCCTGTCAACGTCTCGCCCCGGCTCCAGTTCTTCAGGCGGCTCCGTTTTTTAAAGCGGCGGTGGATTCCTGCTTCCGTCTTCTCGTCCGCCCACCTCACCGGCTTCCCATCGCCTTTTTCACCCCCCTCGCGCGCCGCCTCACCGCTTCTCCTCCGTCGGAGACCGCCTCCCCCCGGCGCTGCGGGGAGCTTTGGAGAACCCCCCACCCCCCCAAAAAAGGAGCCAGGTCGCCGACGCGGATTTTGAGGTAAGGCGAGGCCGTCGCGTGAGGGGGGCGGGGGGAAGATTTCCGAAACTTGGGAGAGGATGCTCCGCTTGTGGCGCTGAGGCGGCTTTCGCTCGCTTTTTCGACCCGGTTCTTCCCGGTGGGCCTGCCTGGCGTAGAAAACGGCGGTTATTCAAGGCGCCGGCTTCTGTATGTGTGTGTGTGGGGATGTTGTCTGTTGTCAGCCCTGGCAAGGCTGCCGAGCTCTCCCGGGACAGTATTCTGAGGGAGGAGAAAGGAGGGTTGTCAAGCCCAGCCAGGGCCTGGACTCTCCTCCCTTGAGAAGGAAGGCAAAGGAGGGCGCTTGAGGCCAGCGAGATAAAAGGAAGGTAGGTAGGTAGAGGAGATGACTCGCTGCCGTTGCTATGTGGGCGCGCTGAATCCCGGAAAGCGACCGCACCGGGCTTCAAGGAGGAACCCGGCGCCCTAGAGAGGAAAAAAAGACCGGGCAGTAGACGAAGTCTTCAAGCGTCAATCCGTTACAAGGAGGCGCGTCGAGCTCCGCAAAGGGGGGGAAGCGGAAACCGCCGGCTGCCGGTGTGCCAGCTGCGGGTGCGTGTCTGGAGAGGGATGGGAAGGGAGGCCGGGGATGCCTGAGAAAGTGTCTTTAAAAAGAAAAGCTGCGGGGCTGCTGCTTTCTTGCTCCCCCCCCCTTTCTGATTTCTTCTGTTACCCGCGTCCCTGGAGGAAAAAGAGTGAAACCCTAAGTCGGTAAATACCACCTGGGGGCTAGCGAAAGTGAAATATGTACAGTTCAGAAGGACGGGGATAATTGGATGCCGGTATTTTCTTTCTTTCTATTTTTTTTCGTGATTCCTATTAGGAAACTAAAGCAATAGCGATAGCACTTAGACTTATATACCGCTTCACAGTGCTTTACTGCCCTCCTTAAGCGGTTTACAGAGTCAGCACATATTGCCCCCAACAATCCGGCTCCTCATATTACCCATCTGGGAAGGATGGAAGGCTGAGTCAACCTTGAGCCAGTGATGAGATTTGAAGTGCTGAACTACAGCCAGCAGTCAGCAGAAGCTACCTTGACGTTGTCAATATCCTTGGAGATTAATTGTCCATGTATCCATTTTATTCGGGGATCTAATTCTTTACAAGATGTTTTTGTGCTTTCTGTTAATTTAGATCTGTTTTCTTTGGATATCTATTTACTGTCCAATGCTTGGAGTTTAAACTGTGTCATCTGCAAATTGAATCTCTAACGCACTGAATTGATTTTCAATAAAACCTGCTGCTATGTATTTTAAACATAAGACTTTGGTTGTTGGTTGTTGGATTGTTGGGCTTTTTGCAGTGGAGGGAATCATGGCATGAAAATATCGAAAGAATAGTAAGTATCACATTACTAGGCCAAATATGTTTTTAGGGTCACTGACTAGAAAAGTTTTCAAAACCACTATTGTCTACTCATCTGAACGCAGCACTTAAGTAAATATGAAACTGTATCTTTCTGTAATTCACTTTGGGCCTTAAGTCTGCAAATATTTACATGCAAAACTTGAGAATTGATAGTTCGTGAGTGGTTCTTTTCAGTAGAATTATTTAAAACAAACTGATAGTATATGTCTGAGGAACAGGTTGTAGATGTTTAGAATTCTGATTCTAAGATCTGTAAGATTTGGTTTGGGAATATTTTTAAAAAAATATAAATTGTTTAAGGTTGCCTATTAATGTTAATAACAATTACTGGTATTTCTTTTAGAAATTAATAGTTTTATGTCTTATATATCCATGTTTTAAAAATATATACAGACTTCAGCAGCTTGTATGAATAAACTAAAAGGATTACAATTAATCTTGAAATAATATGCCTTCAAGGCTATTACCATGTCTTTCCAAAATTATATTGATTATAAAAATAACACAATATTTTAAATTTATTAAAAGTAGATAGTTATAGATGATGTCTATATTTGCTGATAAAAGAGATCTTAGAACTTAATTTATTCATTAATTTAGTATATGATATAGTTTAATTTTGAATAACAGTTTTGTTTATGCATGCTTAAATTTATTTTAACTTCATATTTGAATTCTGCAGATATATATATACAGTACTTGAATACTGTAATGCCAAAGGAAAACCTCATTTCCCTCTTTCAGACGTAGTTTTCATTGATTTCTCTGGAATTTAAGTCCAGGTAAGTGTGTACAGTATAGGACCTCAGATTTAACGTATTTATTCAGAACATTTATGGCATCCATTCCATTGAGTCTTCTAAACTAGAGTAAGATGAAGTTTTGTTTCAAGTTCAATGTAAAATACAGAATAATAAATTCTTACAGTGTTTATTTTAGGAGATTGTTGCTTGAGCTACATAGTAAAATATAGTGATGTGTTTTTATTAACATTGGTCAATAGTCACTTAGGCTGTCAAAAAAAGGTCTCATAAACTGATCAGTGTACCCCTTGATAGTGTAGGAATGCGATAAGGTTACAGGGTAGCTTATTAATGTACATAAAATTGAATGTAGCAGGTATTTCTCCAGTTGGCAAGCAAGTTGTTTATTTTTAGAACAAACCTATGAGTGTCAGAGTATATTCCAGTGTTTTAGGGATAAGGATAACATAAACAATTTTCTTTTTAAAGAAATATACTGTATTACTTTTTGAGACTGAAATCATCCTGAGATTTGAAGAAAATGTGGATTGTGGCTACTGTGATGTTTATAATGAAAAAAGTAATTACAGTGTTAAGTTGGTCTGGAGGGGGAGCTAGTGCCAAAGCAAAAGAAAATTCAAATTTATGCTTTTATTTTTAAAACATAAGTTTCTTTATAGCTTTATGATTGTTTAATATTGTTATGCAACTTACAATAGTACTATTGATATTATTGCATTTAGTGCCTATTACAATAAGTGCGTTAAGTTTGTATACAAAGTATTGCATGATTCATAGCAAGTTTGATCAGTCTGGATATTTCAGAACTCAGACTTTTTTATTTAGTAATTTCATTCAACTCATTATCTCATCCCATTCCAATGGGGAACTACATTATATACTGATTACAAGGGGCAACTACATTATATACTACATCATGATTATTAATTTATTTTCAAAAGTTCTCAGTTTATAACATGAACTTGGAATACGTGACCAAAATCAACTCAGGTTCTTGACTACAGTGAAGTTATTTTTTTGTTATTTTCCCCCTCTGTGGTTTTATTTCAAATTTGAATGGACAATTTCTATGACTTCATCTCAAATTCTGAGGGATACTTGTTTGAAGAGCACACTTGACTGTGAGAATCAATTTTGTCCCAACCTGAACTATTATAAATTAATATTTTTCCCTAATGGTTAGCTGCTGGAATCACTTGACTAGGTTAAAGTTTTCTGACTCCCTCACATGGTTAAGTTGGTTCTAGAACAAGGTTATCAGTTGGCATGTTGGAAGATGCAGAAGTAGGTTCTTAAAGGGAGGCCAAAATTTAGGTCTGGGCTAATATTGCTCATTACTTGTTTATTTCAATTTTAGAATCAAATAGAATAACAGAGTTGGGAAAGACCTTAGAGGTCTTTTAGTCCAATACCATGTTTAGGCAGGATACTTTATACCACTTCAGACAAATGGTTGTCCAACAGTGTTGAAACATTCATAACTTCTGGAGATAAGTCGTTCCACTGATTAATTGTTCTAACTGTCAGGAAATTTATCCTTAATTTTAGGTTGGTTCACTCCTTGATTATATTCCATCATTGCTTCTTGGCCTGCCTTCAGATACTTTGGAGAATAGGTTGATCCACCTCTTCTTTTTGGCAACTGCTTAGATATTGGAACACTGCTATCATGTCACCCCATTTCTTCTCTTCATTAAACTAAACATACCCAATTTCATCAACCATTTTTAATATGTTTTAGCCTCTAGTCTGCGAATCATCTTTGTTGCTCTTCTCTGCACTCTTTCTAGAATCTCAACATCTTTTTACATTATGGTGACCAAAACTGGATGCACTATCTCAAGTGTGGTCTTACCAAGGCATTATAAAGTGGTATTAACACTTCATATGATCTTGATTTTATCCCTCTGATTATGCAGTCTAGAACTGTCTTGGCTTTTTTGGCAACTGCAGCTCACTGTTGGCTCATATTTAAGTGATTGTCCACTTCAAGATCCCTCTCACAGTTACTACTATTGAGCAAGATAGCACATATACTATACCTGTGCATTTTCATTCAGCTAATTTCTTGAATTTAGTTGGGCTTTGGCTTCAATATTCCTTATAGCTGTTTATTAAAAGACAGATTATTGAGTTTGCATACTGATATATAGAACAGAACTAGAACCAGAATAGAATATAATTCTTTATTGGCCATGTGTGATTGGACACACTAGGAATTTGTGTCTTAGTGCATATGCTCTCAGTGTACAGAAAAGAAAAGATGCATTCATCAAGAATCATAAAGTACAACATGTAATGATAGTCATAAGGTATAAATAAGCAACCAAATCACATTAGGAAACAGTCAATATAAATTGTAAACAACAAAGTTACTGTCATACAGTCCTAAATGGCTGGAGATGGGTGATGGGAACAATGAGAATAAAGACTTAGTAAATAGTAAGTAAAATAGTTTGACAGTGTTGAAGGACCTATTTAGCAGAGTGATAGCATTGGGGAAAAATGTTCTTGTGTCTAGTTGCACTGTATTAATTATTGGCTTAATTCGGTTTACTTTTGTTTTAAAGTGATATAATATTTACTGTACTGGCATCTTGATTTTTGAAAGCAGCATTCAGGATGGGCTGTCCTCATCCACTCTGTTACTTTTTGCTGGATCTACCCTCCCAGGACCCAGCTTTTGACTCAGTTCTTAGACTGGATGGACATGGCTGTCTGCTCTCCCTTCCTGAATGCTGAGTCCTAGGCTTGAATTTGGAGTTGAATTTTACAACTCTGTGAATGCTTTTCCCAAGTCCTTTGCCATCTGAGGTGCTTGGGCATTTTGGCAGCTGAGCTTTGGCTCCTGCCACAGCAAGACATCCAGGCCCTTGAGACCGGCCAAGCAGGCCTACCCGGACAGGTTTTTTAAGCACAGGTGCATTTTTTTTCAGACCAAAGGGAAGTACAGCCTGACTTTTACCATCATTTTACTTTAGCTTGCTTAAATCCAGGTGGATGTGTCAAGCACTAACAACTGCTGAGGTGGACCCATTGTTACTTGGCTTGGCAGTTTACCTCGAGGCTTGAACTGGGCACTAGCACTTAGCTTGCGCAGACTCCTCAATTCTTGGCCCAGGAGCAGCTTTCGGCCTCAAGTCTCCAACCAGTGTCTAATGCCTGGACCTCACAGGGCTTGCTCAGGTCGGCGCCAGTGGTCTTGGCACCCCTTCAGCCCACCATTTATCAATAACCAGTAGCAGAGGGTCATTTTATATTTTCTTATCTCCAAATAGATACTTGCGACAGCCATTTTGAGCCTTTGTTCTACAACAACGGTTCTCAACCTGGGGGTTGGGATCCTTGCCTAAGACCCTGGGAAAAGAGAAATTTCCTATGGTGTTAGAAACTAAAGCTTCTATTCTGGCGCCCTGGAACATGTTTTACAATCTGACCAATCAGGCGTTTACAGTGGGGGTGTCCCTCTGACCTTCCTGCCAATCAGGAAAATTGGGGCTAGACTATGGTTGGGTGTCACTGTATTAAGGGGTCCCGGCATTAGAAAGATTGAAAACCACTGTACAAGGACAGTTGTGCCTCTTGTTGAGCCTTATTAAAGATGGCAATGAGAAACATGTATGATAAACCTGGAGGCAAGTGGCAGCACAAGACCAACCGCCTTACCCCAGAGGAGATCCACCCAGTTCCTCCAATCGTCTAGGATAAGGCTCCTCTCAATGTAACTCCAAGGCCACAGAGAGGGTGGAGCGCCACAGGGACAAGGTCCTAAAGAAAATTTATAACAAGGCCACTCCCCAAATCCCCTTGAATAAGGGCCTCTTGCCCCTCTCTGAGGCTTCTTGCACTTCAACAGACCTCTTGTCCCTGAATAATCCAATTTTGTATAGGGGTGCTATAGACTCTTGGTGGTCAGTCAGGCCTGTGAGGCTCCCCTTGACTCTGGGGTCTAGACCGCTATCTCCTTGTTGGGGGCTCCAGGCCTAGTAGTACCCATCTCCTTAGATCTGGCCAACCTACAAGTCCTGATAGCAGTGGCCGTACAACAAGGCCTGGCCGCATGTCTTCAGTCTTCAAGTGGCTCCAGCCGATTGCCTGACGGTTGAGTGGTGCCCTATGAGATGAAAACTATATGTTCCCAATGTCATTCTCACCATCTAGGTGTCTTGTTGGTCCTCCATGAAAAGGATCTACGCTGTGATGTGGAAATCCTTCTGCTCCTGGTGTGCATCGGAGGTTTTTTTGCCTACACATATACTCTTCCGAAGGTATTGAAATTCCTCCAATGGTTGTTAGCCATGGGTCTCTCCTCTAATACTCTTCACCACCAGGTGGCAGCCCTGTCCTTTCTTGTGACCAGGTAGACACTCTGGTGCAATTTCCCATGATTCAGCGTTTTTTTCGCAGGGGCTTCCAACCTTTGCCCTCTACTTATCTACCACTTGAAAACCTGGGATTTTCCCAGGGTATTGCAGTCTCTAACGGACTTCCCCAGGGTATTCCAGTCCTTATGAATTGTTACGGTCAGCTACCCTGCGAGGTATCTTTCCTACAAGATTGCTTTCCTGGTGGCGATTACGTTGGCTCTCAGGATCTCAGAACTCTCTGTGTATACCATTTGAAGGACTTGCGTATTTTTCATTTGGACCATGTTATTCTCCGCTTAGATCCTTTGTTCATTCCCAAGATTAATTACACCTTTCACAGGGCTCAGGAGCTAGTCCTTCCCAATTTTTGCTCAAACCCATCTCATCTGTTGGAGAGACTTAGACACACGCTGAACGTCTCTAGGGCCTTGCGCATTGTTGCAATGCACCAGTTCTGCAAGACTGAGGTGCTTCTGGTGGTCTTCTTGCCTCATTCCTTGGGTCAGAAGGTGTTGGCCACGACCATTGGCCATTGGATTCACGGAACTATTGTTAAAGCATCTTAACTCTCATAAGCTGTGACCACTAGGGATCACGGCCCACTCAATGCAAAAAGCAGCAACATTGGTGGCTGGGAGTCTCAGAAGCCCTTGGCGGAGTTCTATCGAGCAGCGACTTGGACTTCCCCTTCTCAGTTCATCTGCCACTACAAAATTGACAAGTTTTTTTCTTTTAAATTAAATTCTCAAACCATCTCAATAAGCCACTGGTTTGTCTTAATCGTGTTTTAAAAATACAATAACATAGAAGCCTGGTTTATATAATCTGATACGATAAACAAACCATAATATTTGGAATCAACTATAATTCTGAGTCAATTAAAACTTATATTTAGTTAAAGAAACTTTCAATTTGTTCTCTTTTAAGAAATGTCTGTTAACTAGTTTTTCAACTAAGTAAACACATTTATTTGTATTTCCTTAAACGAGATTGTTCCTGGGATTGTATTACAGCTGTGGATCTTAGGTTTAGTTTAATTTATTGTAAAGGTTAAGTTCCAGTAAAGGAGAATATTTGTAGCTCAGGGTTGAACTGAAGGGTCCTTTGTGCTCTTTGAGATTAAGGAGGCTGAATTTTAATCCTTTCTTAGGCATGAAAACCAGCTTGGTGACTTTGGCCAGTTATTCTTTTCTTGGTTCACCTCACCTTAGAGTGTTGAAGGGAAAATAGGAGAGGAAGGCATATTATATATTTTATCTGCTTTGAATTATTTATAAAGTAATTTATAAAGTAATAAAGGTGGGATGACAAATCTTTTAAAAAGATAATTGTAGTTACTATGAGAGTATATCTACCCAGTCTGGAGTACTACTTTGGCTTTAAATCCAAAGTGCTGCACAGTCCTTATGGTTAAACAACCATATTTTCAGTGTGTTCCACTCATTTACCTGCCATTTACCACAAATTTACTACTAACATTTACAACAAAGTAGTTTTACCATTTAATTTTACTAAGTGCCACTGTCAACATATTCTTACAATCTTTTCTACTAAAAAGTTCATTTATTAAATAAGTTTAAAATATTTCTTAATATTTGAAGTTATTTGTTCTTATGCTTTCTTCAAAGCAGTTAAATCAACTGTCATACTTCTGCCTAGTTTGATTTATGCAAGCATAAGTTAAATTACAGGATTATCGTTTTTACAGTTCTTTCCTCTTAACCATAATGATTGAAGCTGTTTGGAATTAAAGTCAGAAATATGTAGAGGTCATCAGATGTGCATAGAGTTTTGCCTACTTATTGTGAACCAGCTAGTAAAATAACTTAAAGGTTCCAATAAAATTATTTATGGTTCCAATTTACCTTCAGTTGAAGAGGAATCTAAAGGAAGCATAGGTAGTTCAAACTGGCTTTGTTTAACTTGTGGCGATAAGAGGACTTAATCTTTTTGATAAACCCAAATTCTTTACAATTCTGGTTTACCATTTAATCCCCAGTTTTTCATTATGTAACAGATGTTCTTAAATGAACGTTACTTTAGATACAGTACTTTTGTAGGCTCTAATTTTCTCTTTTATGCCAAATATAAAAATATGTGCCAAACACAGTATTTATTACAAATAATAAAAAACTTAAAAAATTCAACCTTAAAAACAATAGACAGGTTTTAGTCATTATTTACCAAGAAAAAAAATAAGCATAAAAATGTATAATGTATATATTTTTCTCACTCCACAATACTAGCACACATTGGTAATCCATATAACCATCTGCCACATTAAAAACTGGGGAACTATTACCATATGCTAAAGAATCTTGGATGTAGGCTTTTGGGTGCATGGGACACTGCCACCAACCAATCAGAGGACCAAGAACTCTCCTTCTAGTTTGCATAGAACTTTCCTCTTGCTCTCTATGTGTCCACTAATTTACAAAGAGAGTTTCCAACCCTTCCTCTCTTTCCCTCTATTCTGAACAATCCCACCACCGTCTCCCTCATTCCAGAGAGAGAGGAAAGTTGGAGATTCATCCCTTTTGCTCTCTAGGTGTCCAGTAGTTTGCATGGAGGGTTTCCAACCCTTCCCAATCCTTCCATTCTGTTTCCATCCACTCTGAGCGCAGAAAATATTTGGTATGAGTTATTTAGTGAGCACAGGATAAACCCCTTTTTCATCTTTTGCAGTTCCTTAGGAAACATAAAGTACCGTAAGTCCATCTGGCAAGAATTATTGCAACATGGATTAACCAGTATGTAACCTATGATATAGTATTAATCTGGAAATAGGATTTCTTTTTCAAGTTTGTGTTGATCTTATCAATAATAAAATAAGGCAGCTACCATAGTAACCATAGTAATCTTTAAAAGGAAAGGTATTATACTTAGTGTGATTGACTGACATTATTAGAAGGAAATAACAGAAGAATGAATAGTATTAATTATTAGATGCAAATAACAATGAGAGGTGCATATTTTTCCTGGTATATTGGTTTTAATTTTTATGTATTGAACAGAACAGAACAGGCATCCTGAAGAGGTGCTTTACATTGTGTGGGAATATGAACCAAGCTTTTTCTTTTTAAACTAAATCATATTTTAACCAGATTATTAAATTATCTATGTATTTTGTAACAATCATGAGGCTGTTTTGGAAATTACTATGTCTTCATGTTTGCATATGTATAGATGAACAGGTATTTTGCTTCCCAGAATGATATGTATATATTCACATTCAGGATAGCTGGAAGTAGTTGAAACAATTGTGTGAGAGTTGGAAAAGACATGAATGTTTTAATGATTAAAGAAAAGTGTGGCTTACATTCTCATGTAACATAAAGTACAGTATATGCTTAAAATAATTTGCTCAGCTCTTATATTTAAGTATTGCTCTCCTTAAGCCCTTGGAATGTAGTCAATTGAAATGTACTGTAAATAATAAAAAACAATTTGTTGTAGTTATCACTACTGTTGCTTTGTAGATGCTACAAACCTTTTTGTCTCCCATAATTCTTACCATCTATGAAATATTGTTGAGGGGAAAAAAGCAGGTATTTCAACAGCTGCTCATTTTTAGGGAGAACAGAATCATTTTCTATTCTATTCTAAAATCGTAATCTAAATACGTAGTTTTAATGTTTTAATTATTTTTCTAATTGTTTTATAACCTGCAAACTGCTCAGAATCATCTTATAATAAATTTAATAAATTTTGCACTACGGCTATCCAGTGCTTTGAATTCAAAAGGACAAATATGGTTCTGAAAATATATAGCCATAGATAGGCACCTTAATCTACCTGTCAAAAACACCTTAATCAAACATGCCTGTTCCTAGGATCATGTGTGCAGCTGTGTGTGGTCTAAAAACATAAACCTGGGTTAAGATGCTGCTACACAGATAAAATAGCTCTCTGCCTAGACACACATTTTCTCCGGATTCAGATGCTGCCCTGCCCCATTTTGAATTACTGTATTACTGTAATTTCAAGTTTTATTTTCTTTTATCGGGAATCAGTTACTTTCTCCTATATTGTTTTGTGAACAATTAATGTTCTATGAATAGTTTTGTTTTTTTCTTACTATGTACAGTTCCAGGTTATGACAATACTGGACAAATGGTGGTCCTCATACACGCAAGATAGCAAAGAATTGATAAAATTAAAAGAGGTACAGTGATACTTCGTCTTACGAACGCCCCTTCATATGAACTTTTCATGATAGGAACCTGGGGTTTATGATTTGTTTGCCTTGTCTTAAGAACCATTTTCGTTTTACGAACCCGAGCCCGGGAGCGTGGGCTCTCTTATTGCGCGTGCGCTCTCATACTGCGTTTGCGCTCTCTGACTACCGCAGGGATTTCCCTGCCTTGTGATTGTCACCGCTGGAATTTCCCATTTGATTACAGCCCCCGCCGGGATTCCGCGCTTGAGCCTATCTTCTAGAGTGTTGACTATTCCTGCCAGTTTGGTGTCATCTGCAAATTTGATGAGTTCCCCATCTATCCCCTCGGCCAAGTCATTGATGAAGATGCTAAAGAGTACTGGACCTAAAACAGAGCCTTGAGGTATTCCACTGCATACTTCTCTCCATGTAGATGCA
This sequence comes from Erythrolamprus reginae, assembly GCF_031021105.1. Lineage (NCBI taxonomy): Eukaryota > Metazoa > Chordata > Lepidosauria > Squamata > Dipsadidae > Erythrolamprus > Erythrolamprus reginae. Next base: position 93,469,072 of record NC_091950.1, on the reverse strand, counting down.
GTTCCACTGAGCATTACGAATTGAGTGCAGTTGGTCAGCAAATTTTGAGTCCATTTGGTGATGTTGCTGTCTAATCTACAGTTTTCTACTTTATCTAGTAGTAGATTATGGTCTACTTTATCAAATGCCTTACTGAAGTACAAGTAAATTATATCAACGGCATTCCTTTGGTCCACTAATTTTGTCACTTTGTCAAAGAATGCAATAAGATTAGTCTGGCATGATCTGTATATGACAAATCCATATTGGTTTTGGTTATTACTTTGTTTGCTTCTAGGTGTTCTCTGATTGCTTGATTATCTTTTCCAGAATCTTTTCCAGAAATGGAATGCTTAGTGAATGGTTCAACATGTAACAGGTAATAAGACAAGGCTGCATGATGTCCCCATGATTATTTAATGTATTTATGGATATAAAGAATGCTTGTGGTAATGTTAATGACATTTGTCAGGCTGCAGCCATCATTTTGAATTAGAGACTTTGGCCTGCCACAAGTAGAATAGTACTGTGGGAATTGAGGAGGGGTGGTGCATGAGAGGGAAAAATACTAGCCAAAGCAAATTCTTTCCAGAGATTCAAGGTCATTATTCAGCACCAACTGGAAGTGCAGGGGAAGATCTGTGGACTTTGAGAGAACCAGAATAGTCCATGTGGTGAACTTGTGGGTGTGGGGATGAGGGATGAACTGTAACTTGGGTGGAGAACTGTAGGAAAAGTTAGTATCAGGTTAACTATAGTTCGTAACATGGCTCTGTTAATAAATTGGAACTTGAAAGAAGGCCAAGTGTTGGACTCCAATTTATTTCTCGGATGCTAATTAGAACACTGACAGCATTAGTGTTTGGAGTGTGAATGAGCAAGTATTTTAAAATATAGATTATACCAAGTTGTTGACTGAGAATCCAGTTGATTTGAAGTGAATATTAGAAATTCAGTGATACAGTGAGGAACATGAAACTGAAAATTAATATATTAAAAATCAAGATGGTTGCATTTAAAAATTGACTGGATAGTTACAAGTTCTATAGACAAGTGGATTGGTGGAAGATGGGACAATGGATGAATAGATGTAAAATAGGCAAATATTTATGGAGAAAAATGAATATTGCTGTAAAATGGCTATGTATGAAAATGCTATTACAATATCCTCTTTTTTAATGTGGAAATAGGAGTTGGAGAATTCATAAAAGTATATTTTAGTTATGTTTCATTCCAGCAGGTATATAGTATTTAAAACTGTATGTTATAAAAGGTCAAGAAACATGAGTGCTGAATGAAGATAGGTTGAATTCAAAAGTGAGTGAACAGAAAGAACTATAACAATATAGTTTGGTCATATGGAAAGAATGAAGATCAAATTGGAAAGGGATTATATGAAGGGAGGATAAATTTGTTTAAAGGAAGGGGAAGGCTAAAAAACCATGGTTGGATAGAGTTGATAAAATTCTGAAAAGAGCGGGGTTAAAAAGTTCGAAGAACCAAATACAGTGCATGGAGTGGTATATGGAAAAGGCAAAAAAGCAAGGGTCATTTTAAATGTTGGGAAAGTATGGAGAGATGTAGTGAATAGTCTTGGTGTAAAGTAATTTTAAGTAAATTTCTTATGCCTTATCACATGTATTTTATTTTATTTGCCTTAAAATCTCTTTTCCATATTTACGTTTCACATATTGCTTTTTCTGAAAGTGAATACATTAATGATATGTATGTATTTGATACATTAATCTGTTATTAGAAATCATGCTTTTATCTTTGTAGTTACTTTATTTATGGGGTTTTTTAAATATTTAAATATTTTAAATTATCTGATTGCTTATGATTTGTTTTTTACATGTTGTGAGCCGCCCCGAGTCTTCGGAGAGGGGCGGCATACAAATCTAAGTAATAAATAAATAAATAAATTTAGTCTTTAAAATGTGTCATTAATTTAGAATACCTCATGTATCTTCTAAATTAAATCTTTTGAGACGTAAAGCATTAATAAGTAATTTAGGACAGATTTTCAAAAATACATTACAGAAGAAACATTTGATTATGTCCAAATTATCTGAGTTTTCATTGGCTGCATTAAACAAACTTCCTTTGATACATCTGTGACCTGAATTTTTAATTTGTAATATACAAATTTAATTCATAATTTTTTTTGAGTTCTTTTTTTGAGTTCATCAGTGGGGATTGGGCTATATTTGGCTTTTTAAAACATTTTTTTAATTCTCTCCACTTCTCCTGCTTGGTAGGTCTATGATAACTAAGTTAAATGCAAGAAGTGGAAAACCATTATTAATTTTACTTTACTGTATTTATTAAATTATTTAGAACCTCATACTGTATTATAAACTATAACAATTGTAATTATAAAATATATGATTATAAAGCATCTCGGTCGGTGTGAAACGTGACTGAACACTTCCCTCTCTGACTCCATTACCATAGAACAAGGCTATCATGTTGATTGTGAATTCTGAAGAGAAGGCGGTGTTGCTATCTTCTATAAAAAGTCCCTAAATCTAAAAACACACTTCCAGAGACTACCGTCTGTGAGCTATCTTTAAATACCACATTCCACTTCTTACTATTTTACAGAACCCCTGACTCCGGTATCGAATATGCAGATAAGTTAACTTCACTCCTAAGGTGGGCAGCCTCCAGCCAATATCCTCACATCTTTCTTGGTGACCTCAAAATACCTCTTATTAAATGGTCACTAAACGAAAGTACAACTGAATCTATACATTCAACCCTGTATAATGTGTAACTAATCTGGGACTGGATCAACTAGCATTCAGCAATACTAGACTCAACAACTACCTAGATCTTATCTTCTGCAACAGTTCAAACTCAGTTTAACTCAACAATTCATACCCTGATATTATCTTCTGCAAATAGTTCAAACAAATAAAAGAAGACTTTTCCAACAGTGACCACAGCACGACTGACTTTTGTCTCAATATAAGCCCTTACCAAAATCATCATAATGATGGAATCCCCAGTTACAACTTTAAAAACCGTAACTATGGTAGTAATACTGCCAAAGACCAACATTCTTTATACTTTACATAAATGACCTGTGCAATCATATTAAAAGCTACTGCATCCTCTTCGCTGATGATGTAAAACTATTCAACAGCACCAACAATGTTGCTACCCTTCAAAAAGACCTGGGCTATGTATCAGAATTGTCAGACAAGGGGCAAAAATAAACAGAATATAAAATACAAGCTAGATGATCACAACCTTGTTCATGATACTCACTTAGTTAAAGATCTTGGAGTACTCATTCTAATGATTTAAGTGCCAGAGCCTACTGCAACAGCATTGCCAAAAAGGCATTAAGAATAGTTAACCCAATCTTGCAAAGCTTCTTTTTCTGGTAATATTGTACTTTTAACCAGAGCATGTAAAACATTTGCTAGACTTTTGAATATAGCTCATCTGTCTGTAACCTGCATTATATATCAGATATTAATACAATTGAGAATGTCCAGAGATATTTCACAAGAAGAGTCCTCCACTCCTCTCTTCGCAACAGAAGACCTTATGCCACCAGACTTGAAATTTTGGGCTTAGACAATTTAGAACTATGTCGCCTTCAATCTGACATAAATTTATCTGTTACAATGTCCTAGTTGTCAAGGACTACTTTAGCTTCAACTGCAACAATACACGAGCACACAATAGATACAAACTGAATATAAATTGCTCCAAACTTAATTGGGAAAAAAATGACTTCAGCAGCAGAGTAGTCAATGTCTGAAATGCATTACCAGACTGTAGTTTCTTCCTGAAACCCCCAAAACTTTAACCTTAGACTATCTACTGTCGACCTCATGCCATTCCTAAGTGGTCTGTAAGGGGCATGCATAAGCACGCCAATGTGCATATTTCCCTCTGTCCTAATGTCCCCATGTATTCGTAAACATCGCATGTGCTCACAACCATTTTAATACATTTTATGTACTGTATTCACAATCATGTTTACACTTTTTCTGTAATTATATATACGCTTGACAAAATAAATTTTAAAAACCCCTTGGAAACAAAGGATTGGAACAGGACTTAGAAGAAACAGAGTAGAGATTCATACGGAACTGCAGTTGCAGTCTAACAAAGCTAATGGATACTATTTAAATTAGAAAGGATTATAATTCAAAATTATTACAAAGCATTCACTACATTTTAGCATTCAGATTTGTTTAAGAAAAATACAAGATCAACGAGCGATAATATTGGTTAGAAATAAAAATAACCCAAAATATTGCTTTTCTCTTATTTAAGCAGTGATGGTTCCCTTGTTTTAAATCAGCCCATCCTGATAGTAACTGTTGAGCACAATTACATGTGATAATTCAAGTGTAGATGATACTACTTGGTATGGGAGCTGGTATTTGATTTGTGACAGCTATGCAAAATACATTGCTGTGTTATGGAAAAGTACTTGAACAACTATTACAAACACTTAATTTGTTTTTTTCTTTCCCTATCTCTATGGGGGATTGGGAATAGGGTATTTGTGGCAAACCTTAACTTAATAAGTAGTTACAGCCATCTGCACTTACTTCCCCAGGGAGAAAACATCCAGACTATCCCAGAGTTACCTTGGGCAGCTATATCATCCCCCATTTCTTCCATTACCTAGTAAGTTTCCAATTGTTTAGTGTGGTCTATTCCTACAGATATTTTTTTAGTATCATACTTTCATTCTTTTTGTGTCTTCTTTACTTCATAAAGAAAATATGAAGTAATATAGAATAAAACCATTTTTGAAATACTTGTCGTTAAGTCATGTAGGACAAACTCTTGACTTAGTTCATAGGTTTTGAGAGTTCATGGTAACAGTTTTTAAGAGGACACTGATTACAAATGTTTTAAAATATAAAATAAATTAAAAATAAAATAATACAAAATAAACATATAAGGTAGAATTATTGCCATAGAGGTTAATACAGCTAAGAAATAGGACCCTTAATGCATACACATTTAGGTATCATAGCGGATTTGCTTGATTTGTTTTAATTTGTCTAGTACTGACAGTGTTTAGAGGGATGTAAAAGAAGTGTTGAGTTTATGGTACAAGCCACTTTTGTCAATCTGATTGCACTTGCCCTTCCAACGGATTCAACTGTCAAAGAAGGCCGCAACTGGCACACCAAGGGAGCCTGGGCAAATGCCCCTCTCACTACAGCTGAAATATGATGTTCCAAAGTCAGCTGTGAATTGAGGAGGATGCCCAAGTTGCAGATCCTCTCTGAGGGGGTCAAAGGTTTTCCTCACCCCAGAGTAATGGACAGACAGATGGAAGTGTCCTTGGGAGGCAGAATTCACAGACACTCGATCTTGTTGGGGTGAAGTCTGAGCCTGTTAACACCCATCCAAACCCTAACAGCCTCCAGACACCGGCACATTACTTACACTGCTTCACTGAGTGGACACGGTATGGAGATGTATAGCTGAGTATCATCAGCATACTGATGGTCACTTACCTTGTGCCCCGGCCTTTGTCCACTTCATCAGGTGTTACTAGGTCAAACTTCCCACACAATAGGGCTAAGACAAGCTCCTGCCACCTCGACTGACTTGTTAGCCGACATTACGTTCCAATTGGAGTCAAGGTCCATCCGGAACTGGATGATTTTTTCTGTGAAAACTTATCAAAATCCTGAGCACTACCCTATAAGGGTTCATCAAGCCCCCCCCCCCATTAAGGAGGGAGGGAGTCACCCTAAACAGGGCAGCTGGGTGGGATTCTGCAGATGCAATCAAGGTGACATGTTATGCACATCTTGTCACCCTGAGCGCCACTTTGTAAGTCTTAATATGAGCACTTATAAGTGTTCAGTCAGATTCCGATTTACTTTTCCTCCAATGCTTCTCTAGACATCTCTTCTGGTATTTCATCCCCCGGAGTTTCTCAGTGAACCAAGGAGATCTCCAGGGTCTACTGTCAAAGAGAGGTCACAAAGGCGCAATCCAGTCTAGAGCCCTTGCCGCAGCCGTATTCCAGGCAGCAGCAAGGGACTCTACCGAACTGTGTACAAGCAAATCCAGTAAAACCCCAAGCACCCTCTGAAAGCCTTCCATCAGGCACCTGGGGTGGAACCACTTAATTGGTTCTGCCTCCCTGTGGGGGAGGATTGGAGCCTTAAAATCAAGCCGTAGCAGAAAATAATCTGACCATGACAAAGGCAAGGTATCGAAGCCCCTTAATTTCAGATCATTACTCAACTGCTCTGTGAAGAATACCATGTTGGGAGTCTGCCCCCCCTCATGAGTCAGATCCTGAGTTACTTGGGTCAGATCCATGGTTGCCATGGTGGCCATGAACATCTGTGCCAACCCAGAGGATTCACTGAGTGATGGTAGAATTAAGTCCCCCAAGACAATAAATCTGGGGAACTCCACCGCCAGCCCAACTACGTCCTCGAGTAGGACAGGCAGGGCTGTTGACATGCAGCTGGGAGGCAGGTATGTGAGTAACAAGCCCACACCTTAAACTGTACCTGGAAACAAGCTGGCAGCTGTAGTTCACACAACAATAATGTAACATGGTCACCCTAGGGACCACAAGAATGCCAATGCCACCACATTCTGCACCAGTTGTAGTTTCCACATAATCTTCAAGGATAGCCCCATGGAGAATGCATTGCAGTAGCTCAGGTTTGAGATGACAGGACTTGAGTGACCAATCCACGGGACTCCAAATACAAGAAAGATCACAACTTGTGCACAACATGGAGTTGTGCAAAGGGTCTCCTAGCTGCAACTTACATTTGCTCTTTGAGCAGGAATCATGAATCCAAGTTCTGTCTGGGCTAGTGCAACCTCATCCAGAATTAAAGATACTTAAGTCCTGAATCTCAAAGCTCCATCCATTCAAAGCTATTCGGTCTTTCCAGGGTTCAGTTGAAGCTTGCTGTCCTCTATCCAGAATCCCACAACCTCTAGGCCCATGATGGCAAATCTGTGCCATGCGTGTCACAGGTGGCACACAGAACCATATCTGCCTACATGCGAGCCGTGCATGTGTGTGTTGGCCAGTTGGTTTTCAGCTCATGTGGAGGTTCTTGAAAGATGCTTTTGGCCTAAGGAGGGCCTCCGTGGGAGAGCATTTTCTACCTCCTCAGTCTCCGAGAAAGCTCTGGAGCCTGGGGAGGGTGAGAAACAGGCCTAGTTCCATCAGATGTCGGGAAATGGGGCAGTGGGGTGGGGGAGGGTCGTGCATGCATGCGTGCAGGGTGGGACAGTGTGGGGGGTGCATGCAGGGTGGCGAGGAGGATGGGGGGCACTGAATCATGGATGTAGGCACATGATAGCGCACATGCGGTTTTGGCACCTGAGGAAAACAAGGTTCGCCATCACTGCTCTAGGCACTGCAAGAGGGAAGCCACATGTCTGTTAGCCTCTTTTATCATACCAACACAAGGTTGAAAGTTGTTCCTTGTTTGGCCTCATTTGTTTCCTTCTGAGTTTTTACATATTGTTTCCTGTCTCTTCTAACAGCTTTCTGAAATTCTTTTAAGTTCCTTTCTGACAGTTTTGTCTTTCTTGGCTTTGGCTTCTGTTTTCTTCTTGGCAATTTCTACGATTTTCTTCTGACATCCAGTTTGCTTTCATCTGTTTCTTCATCTTTGATCTTTTTTCACATTTATCCTTAGCAATGTCTTTAAGTTCATTCCATAATCCCTCTGGTTCTCTGTTAATGAAATTCAGAATGTTAAAATAATGCCTAATCATCTCTTTGAAAAAGATAGGTATTATGTTTAAGGTCATATCATGGAAACTAACTAGCTTTCTCCTTTTTTTTGGCTTAACTTGGAATTTGCACAATAGCAGTTTTTAATTTGTTCCAGGTCACCACCTTGGCCATGTGGTTGATGCTTTAATTGAGTTCCTCCTTTCCTTCCACAATAATATAGTTAATTTGATTGCTATATACTGTACTCCATTTGGTGATGTCTATGCATAGAGGTATCATTTTGTTGTTTGAAGACAGTGTTAACTATGAAGAAATCATTGGAGTGGCATAAATTAAGTATTCACTCTCCTGCTTCATTTCGGTTTCCTAAGCCATATAACTACTTTTTCCTCTGTCATATTTCCAACTTTGGCATTCCAGTCTCCAATCACAAGCATTATTTTGCTTACATGTTTTGTCAATTTCAGATTGAGCTTGATTTTAGAAGTCATCAGCCACCACTTCTTCTGCCTCAGTGTTTGTAACATAAACCTGAATGATTGTCATAATAAAGGGTTGCCCACAAAGTCTAATCATTATTATTCAGCCTTGATTGCACTGTAACCAAGTACCGTCCCTTCTTTACATTTTGAAACTATAAAAGCAACACAATTTCCTCTTTGCAAGTCGTGAGTAATAAATGGTGTGATGTTTTAACGGAAATGTTTGATTCCTGGCCATCTCAATTTGCTAATATCCAATATGTAAATTTATAATATTTAATCTATCCTGTGTTCAGGCTTCTTATATTCTGTGTTCTTACTATGATTCTATTTTTGCAGTTTTGGTTTCATTTTCTGTATGACAGCATCAGCAGTTAGATGTCTCAAAGGCTTTAATTTAGCCATGCCACAAACAGTATTAATATTCCAAAAGAGCCTCAGGTCTTCTTCAGTAGCATATTGAGTTCCATTCTACCTGAGGGGCCTATTGGCCAGCACTTTATTGCCAGTCATTTTATATTTTCTCTCCATATGGTTGTCTTGATAAAATACAGGAGTAGTTACCATTGCCTTCTCTTGCATTGTATGGATTTATGCCATTACCATTGCCGTTAAACTGCCTTTGGCAGCTTTTTATATTATTGCTGCCCAGTATAGTACCTGTGTGCTTTAGCTAGGCCATGAGTGACCACATTGGAAATATATACTCCTAACATATACTGTACTCCCCAAATTTTTTGTTCATCTCTCACAGGAGCACCACAGGAGCACTCTTGCCTATATGGGGTAACATAGCAATTTATCATTACCAGTAGAAAAATATTACATAATAAATAGCTTATTTGTTCCTAAAAGCTAACCAGATTAGAAGTATATTTATTGTATAAAATTGGTTTCAGAGTACTGGGGATTATCTGTATTAAAAAGTATTGCTCAGCTTGATCATATTAGATTGTTTTCATGTTCAATCACTATCTTGAAAACTATTTTGAAAAATTGCAGTGGTACCAGTGGAAGCTTTTGTTATTGTAACTCTTAGAGGCAAATTGGATAAAGGAACAAGACCTCCCAGGAAGGGGGTGGAAAGTTATGAATGTTCACTTCACTGCTTGTCTTTATGCAAAATTCCCATATCATATATTTATGACATATTTTGCTTTTACAGTGCAAATTACTATACTGTCCACCAAATGTTTTGCTATCTTAGGAATACCACAGTTGATCAAGCATAAGTATCAATTGGAACATGGGTCATATATGATAGATAGCTAAACATGAAAATGATGTCTCATGAAGTAATAAATGTAGCAAACTGAACTAATATTTGTAAAACTCTCTGAAATGTATCCTTCTGTAAATCTAATCAACATGTAAGACACTATTATGATAATTAAATTATTTGTGAAATCTTAGTTTAATAAAAAATAAAATAAAATAAATTAATTGAATTTATATGCCACCCATCCCCTGGTCATATAAAATCAAAATCAAGATCCTACTGCCATTTATACCGAGTCCTCGGAGAGGGGCGGCATATAAATCCAATTAATAAATAATAAATAAATAAACTGAAGTGAAAGTAATTTTTTCATTGCCTTGTCCCATTTGACATCCAGTTAAGGAAGATTTGAAAATATATCTCAGTGTAGATACTGTAGTTGTATTCTAGATTTATAAAAATGTTTTCTGAACTGACAGATAGTTTGGAACGTCACAGCATGAACTCTGGTGTAGTCATGTAGTGTAAACACATTGACTATGTAACAAAATAATTGCAGAAACGTTATTATTGCTTGCATAACCTTCCAACCATTTTCTAAGATATATAACATAGATAAAGAAGCTGGTGAAGATAGAATTGATTTAATTTAGAGTTCTGATGGTATTCTCCCAGTAACTGATTTGCTCTAGATAGGTTATGATTCTCTAGGATAATGTAGTATGCAATTCAAATATCTTGGCAAATATATTCCAAATTTTTAGACCCTCCTAAAGTCATATAACCCAGTTATATCAATTGGCATAGGAAAACCAATTATATGTAGAATAACATAAAATAATTATTTATTTATTCATTCATTCATTCATTCATTCATTTATTTATTGGATTTGTATGCTGCCCCTCTCCGTAGACTCGGGGCAGCTAACAACAATAGTAGAAAACATGTAAATCCAAAACTAAAAACTAATACTAAAACAATTAAAAAACCCTTATTTGTAAAAACAAACATACATACAAACAAACATACCATGCATAAATTGTAAAGGCCTAGGGGGAAAGAATATCCCTTACAATGGCAATTAATCAAGGTAGCATTTTTATATAAGTAACTGATTCATTCAAGACATGGGCCAGCTGATAGACATGATGTCACCAGCACTGCAAAAAGAAATCTATAAAATTTATTTGGGTTGGGAGCACTTACTGTATGTTGATCAAAGCAAGAATAGGAAAACTATATTGGAGATTTGCTGTGTTGAATAATTTACAAGACTTGGAATGGGGTCACCATTAAGGGATCATCTCTCCCTTGTCACATCTATCTATATCCCATCAGATCTGGCAGGAGAGTATTCTGCGAGTCCCATTTAATAAGGAATTCTTAGTAGGACTAGGAGGAGAGCCTTTTTGGCTATAGTACCTGGACTTTGAAATATCATTCCCCTGTAGATTCCCTTTGTAGTTGCCAAATGTAGATTGGCATCTACATTTCTTCCATTTAGGAAGGTCTTGAAGACATAGTTGTGTTTCGAGTTTCAGTAGTAATTATACTACTGAATAGTAGTTATACTTCTATATACTTAATTTGTATGCATTGACTGTATTTGCCTGATGTTTGTAATTATTTTAATATACATGTTCTTCATTCACTCAATTTAATTAATTAATAAAAATTCAATAAATATAGTCATACAGTATATTCTTTGTGAAAATGTGCATTACAGAGTCTAGCAAGTAGTAGTCTGAATGATATTTGGCTTTATATAAGGTTTCTCACATTATTTCCCAGAACATTTTAAAATATTCAGTATCTGTGATATTTCATAAGTTAGATATCAATGTCTCTGGTTCCCAGACTTCATCCTGTTGAAAGTGGTAACCAAATCTGTTTGTAGCTAGAATCACTTGCTCTCTTATTGATCTTTCTTGCTCGCTCTCCTTCTTATCCCTTCCCTTCCCCTTATTAGTTACTTATAAATATGTGGTGGTAATAGCAAAGTTTATTTTTAATTAGTTTGTGATTATGGTATCTAAAATTTATATCAGTTACATTGCTGAATTCAGCAGATCAGCATATTATTATTATTATTATTATTATTATTATTATTTAGATTTATATGCTGCTCCTCTGAAAACTCGGGGTGGCTCGCAGAGTAGATACAGACATAAACATATAGCACAAATCTAATAATTTAAAAAAACTAAAAATCCTATTGTAATACACAATCATACAGTACAATCACACCATACATTACATTTATTGACCAGGGGGGTAAGGTCCAATTTCCCCAGGCCTGGCGACATAGATGGGTCGTGAGGCTCTTGCGGAAGGCAAGGAGGGTGGGAGCAGTACAAATCTCTGGGGGGAGCTGATGCCAGAGGGTCAGCGCCTCCACAGAGAAGGTTCTTCCCTTAGGCCCCGCCAAATGACATTGGTTGATGGGACCTGGAGAAGACCAACTCTGTGGGACCTAACCGGCCGCAGGGATTTATGTGGCAAAAGGCGGTCCCGTAAGTAATCTGGTCCGATGCCATGTAGGGCTTTATAGGTCATTACCAACACTTTGAATTGTGTTCGGAAACCAATCGGCAACCAGTGCAGTCCGCAGAGTGATGGAGAGACATGAGAATATCTGGGTAGACCCATGACCACTCGCACAGCTGCATTCTGCATGATTTGAAGTTTCCGAACACTCTTCAAAGGTAGCCCCATGTAGAGAGCATTGCAATAGTCGAACTTCGAGGTGATAAGTCTGCGGAGAGGGGCGGCATACAAATCTGATTAATAAATAATAATAAATAAGTGCATAAGTGACTGTGAGCAAGGACTCCCTGTCCAAATAGGCCGCAACTGGTGCACCAGGCGGACCTGGGCAAATGCCCCCATCGTCACAGCTGTGGATCGAGGAGGACACCCAAGTTGTGGACCCTCTCTGAGGGGGTCAGTGATTCCCCACCCCAGGGTAATGGACGGACAGATGGGATTGTCCTCGGGAGGCAAAAAAACAGCCACTCCATCTTGTCAGGGTTCGGTTTGAGCCCGTTGGCACCCATCCAGACCCTAGCACTGGCACTTCACATTATACTGTACTTTACAAAAGAAGCAAGTTTGTAAATCAAGGTCAACAGAAGACCAGCCTTTTGTCTTGAATTATTGGATGGGTTAATATGTATAATAACAGGAATTAATCCCTGTGATAGTCTTTGCTCCAATTTGATTTGATATATCAAAATTCTTTAATATAAATAATTATAGATATTGATAAAAATGTTGATACTATAAAACATGCAAAGCAATTTTCATTTTAAAAAGCGGGCTTCAGTAGCTTCTTATTAACAAGATTTTGAGCAAAAGTCATTCAAGAAGGGATGTCCATTGTACCATGTACTGCACTGAATGTTTCATCACTCAGCTTACAATGTTTCTGGTTCCCAGGCTTAAATCTGCCATTTTAGAAGTGTTGAACTCCTAAATAGGGAAGTTGATTTTGCACGTGGAATTGTGATTAAGACGTTTTTTCACCAACAAAGTTGAACATCTTTTTAATTTTTTCATAAAGTTCTTAAAACCCACCTCTGTCGTCAGGCATGGGGGAACTGAAACATCTCCCCCGGGCATGTACAATTTATGTATGGTATGTTTGTGTGTGTGCTTGTTAGTATATTGGGGTTCTTTTTAAACTTTTTTAAATATTTAAATTTATTTGGATTTGTTACGATTTGTTTATGCCTTGTTGTGAGCCGCCCCGAGTCCGCGGAGAGGGGCGGCATACAAATCTAAATAATAAATAAATAAATAAATAAATAAATAAATATTTTCTCATAGTAAAACATTTGGGTATAAAAATGTGATTAGGGACCTTGATAGGAAGGAATAAATTCAAAACATTTTCATTCTCGATTTTTTTTTCTAAAAAAGTTTGTTCAAAGGCATGAATGAAATCTCTTGCAAGTAAAACTAAAAATTTGAGTAGATCCAACAATTTTTAAAAATTAAATTTGATGAACTACAGTAAGTCACTGAACTCTGCACCTAGAGTAAAGACTGCCGGCTAAAGTTGTCACTTCTTATATACAGCAAAGTAGATAGACATTTGCTCAAGACAAAGGAACTGTTTTACCCCACTGATAAAGAATAGAATAGAAAAGAATTCTTTATTGGCCAAATGTGATTGGACACACAAGCAATTTGTCATTGGTGCATATGCTCTCAGTGTACATAAAAAAAAGATACTGTTGTCAAGAATCATGAGGTACAATACTTAATGATTGTCATAGGATACAAATAAGAAGTCAGTAAGCAATGTATTAATATAAATCCTAAGAATACAAGCAACAAATTACAATTATACAGTCATAAATTTGAGGAGATGGGTGATAGGAACGATGAGTACATAATAGTAATAGTATTGCAGTTTTGGGGAATATTTGATGGTGTTCAGTCCTCAGTCGAAGGCATGTTGGCAGTAATTGTTTTTTCTGCAATTCTGATTATCCTCTGAAAACAGATAATATAATTTCAGAGTTTCACCACATCCTGGGGAAATATCTAGCTATTTGCTTTGAAATGCAAGTATGTGCTTGTTTATGAATGTGCTTTAACAGTTTGACCCACTGCCTTACTTGTAGGGAGGAGGTAATAAACATAGTGATTATAAACATCCTTGAGAAAGATACAGTTTTCAAAGAATGACTTACAGCAAACAGTAAAAGTTACATTGGAAGGTTGCAATGCATTGAGATTTATGCAAGAAAGGATCAGCGTTACATTCACTTTCAGTGTGCCCTTAGCATACAGTAATCTGCTATAATCAAAGAAAATCTACACAAAAAGGAGATAAAGACATTTTAGGCTCTAAACCATGTGAGCCATTTGGATGCATGAATAAAATGCCACACAAGCTTGCAAGAATTCTTGTAAATATTTTAAGGGTAGGTATTTACATTTCTAATAAGCATTTCCTTTCATTCTTGGAAAAAGGTATGCGTCTTAAATTAAAATTAGATATATTCTGGAGATTATTTCTTTTGCTTGCTGGGTTTCAGATCTGGGTATGCTATTATTGAATCTGTTTTATGAAGGTAAAATCATGCTGTGATATTTTTTTCTTTCATACCTGGCATCTGTTTGCTTAAAAATGGTGTTCAACAAGAAGAAAAAGTAATAGATTACCGTTGTTATTTTAGTGTCTTTTACAAAAACTTGGGAAAGTTACTGCCATTAGAAAATATAAGTCTGTACCTTGGAAGACTTGGTTAGAAAGTAATATTGGTTAATAGAATGAATCCCTTGAATTGTTGCTTTGTATAAGTGACTACGTGACATTAGTTTAAATTGATGAAGCATATCTTAGAATAAACAAGAGGCATGTTGAACATATGATATCAGCACCCCCAAGTGGACAAGCAGGAAAACTTTTAAATGAATCCCAATTAATATATAAGCTGATATTAATATAAGATTTACTTTGTTAATTTTCCAGTGTTTCAGCTGTGCTCTAAAAGATTTTGTAATTATTGTCCTAAGGATAATGTACATTAGTTTAATTTATAATTTATGTACTATATTGTTTAATTATCTATAAACAGTTCTAATGTGTGTATACTTATTTCAAATGTAGCAAGGTATTTGCATTTACTTTGTTTCAGAGTTAAAGTAATATATTTCATAGCAAGACCTAATATTGTATATGACATTTTTAAAGAATACATAATTTCTTCTAGAATATTATATACTATTTTTATGCCATTTGTATAATTCTGTGCATGATTGCTGTAAAAAATCAGATTAAGAAAGGAAATCTTAATCAGGAACATAGATAGCAATATCTCAAGGTTGAGATAGCATCCAGGAATGGGTTGACCTCGTTTGTTCAGTTTACGAACAACACATCTTTCTTAATGACCATTAGGAATTGGCGCCTAAGGAGTCTAGCACTCTACATTGCTGCCGCCAAGTGCCCCTCATTATTTTGATAGTGGATTGAGAGATTTGGCACCTTTTAACAGCTGCCATTGCCATCACTCCTTGAAGAGGTACGCGTTCTACTGATTGATGGATTTGGCAATTATGGCTTAAGAAGCTTCTTCAGCTCTGACTGGATGGTAGGGAATGGAAGGATTTATATTCCTGGCAGACAGCTGGTCATTTGCATTCTTTTGGAGAATCATTGAGACCACTTAGAGGTTTATCTGTGTCCTTGGTGTCACCTGGGTAGTGCAAATGGGTGTGAAGCCTTGTTGGAAGTGCTGAAAGGACTGTATTGTAGACTGGATATAGATGATGTCACATCCCACCCTTTCTGTTTAGGGGGGGCTGTTCAATTTTGACATGGATGGCCTCTTTGACTTCTCTTTCAAACCAGTGGTCCTCTCTGTCAAAAATGTGGACATTGCTGTCTTCAAAAGAGTGGCCTTTGTTTTTTAAATGCAGATGGATTGCTGAATCCTGATGGGTTGTTCTTCTATGTTGTGCCATGGGTTTATGAAGTGGTTGTTTTGTTTCTCCAATGTGCAGATTTGCATATGGCTCATTGCATTGTACTGCATATACCGTGCAATAATGGTTATGAAGTTTTCTCACATTTCCTTTATGACTTCTCTGGTTCATTGAGCAGTGTTCATTTTGTTTCTGCCAATAACCTTGTGAGAAAGAGCTGGACTAGGGAAATGAAGGGAAATGAAGGCTGGCCTGAAGTTTCTGTACAAGTCTTATATGGTCAAATAGGGACTTGAACCTGGATCTCCCAACTATCAGACTATCTCCTTAATCATTCTACACTGAGATTATCCTCAATAGGTTAATGACATTGTTGTCAATGTAAGTTTCCAGATGTATCCTAACCTGCTTTCAGCAGTATTTTAGATAGGTTAAATCGGTATAATGCTTATTATATTCTGTAACTATTTCTTACTTATAATGATTTAATAAGCACAGTTTTAATAACTTAATACATGTTTTTGCATTTGCTGGAATATTAATGTCTCAAAATTAATGTTTTCTATTCTCCCAGACTTTGCTATGAAGATAATTGCTGAATTAGGCACGTTACAACTAAATCTATTTATATTTATTGAGACTTTCAACAGAATTCCCATATTTATGATGAAGTGTAAGATCTCTTTCATCATATATTACAGCATAGTGATAGGCAAAGGAGTCTTTTTGAATACCTTTCTGTTTGTAGTGTTAGGGCAGTAGATTTGATTTGATAACATTTTCTTCTAGTATTTTTCTACCATGCCTCGTAAGAACTGCTTGTCTTTGTTCAAGAGAGTTTCTTTATATCTAGCTCTGTGAAAACTAGTAATTATGATTATTGTTTTTATTTGTTTCCTAGTATGATTTGATAGCTTATTAGTAATCTTGACTATCACAAAGTGTTGTATCTTTTTATTCTTGATGAATATATTTTATTCTCCTTATGTATACTGAAACAAATTCCTTGTGTGTCCTATCACACTTGGTCAATAAAGAATTCTAGTGTTCTCTGAACTTGGTTGTTTTCTTGCAGACATTTCATTACCCAACCTAGCTAATATTATCAATCCTGCCCAAAAAATCCAAAAACTACCAACAACAACCAAGCCCACAGAACACCAAGGACCCCTCATTTCAATCCTGAGCTACAAATATTCTACTGGCTCCAAGCCTGGCAGCGTAGATGAGTCTTGAGACTCTTGCAGAACGCGAGGAAGGTGGGGGCAGTGCAAATCTCTGATTCCAGAAGGCCAGATCCTCCACAGAAGGCTCTTTTCCTAGGCCCCGTCCAAGCAACATTGTCTAGTTGAAAGGACTTGGAGAAGGCTTGGAGAAGGCTGACTCTGTGGGACCTAACTCATGCGGCAAGAAGCGGTCCCTCAAGCAATCTGGTCCGATGCCATGTAGGGCTTTATAGGTCATAACCAACACTGTACATTTGTACAGTGTACAATATTGTTGTACAAATGAAGGATGAATTTTCTTTTTTAGTTGTGTTATTACCACAGTATACTTCATTGACATGCTGAACTGGTATAAAGCCAATAACTGATTTGCAATTCCATATCTAGTAATTTGTTATCTATCTAAATATATAATTGTCATTAAAATAACATTCACATTTTGTTTCTTTTTTGCAGGCATAAAGCCAAAACATTTGTGACCTTAGTACTTGGAATATTCATCATCCTGGATAATTATTCTGAAATTCTGCTATAGGATAAATGCCTTGAGAAGCACAAGATGATGATGAACAGCACTGAAGCCTTGGAATCTTTGTATTGACTAAGGAATTACAATGTTTACTTTGTGAACAAAAACTATTTTGTAGTGGACAAAACATTTGAAAATGCGGCCATGGACTGGCTCCTGGCGATGGATTATGCTCATCCTTTTTGCTTGGGGAACATTGCTCTTTTACATAGGTGGACACTTAGTACGAGATAGTGAGCATCCTGACCACTCTAGCCGTGAACTGTCAAAAATACTAGCAAAACTTGAACGATTGAAACAACAAAATGAAGATTTAAGACGAATGGCAGAGTCTCTCAGGTAGGCTTTTAAAATCTTCCTTATTCATTATTAAATACTTTTCTGACAGATTCTGCAATTATGTATTTAGAACTATGTACATATGATGTAATATTTTTTTCCTGATATAAATCCTGAGATTGGATGGCGGTCTCCATTTGGGTAGGCAAACACTGGGGTAGTTCAGCAGGGAGACCTGTTCGGAGGAACCAGGATAGGGTGAAGTGCTGCCTAATTCGGCTGTTAATTTTCCATTCCTGACCAGCTTCAAACGAGCTGTGCACAAATGTCAGCAGCTCTTGTGCTGCTGCCTGCGCCACTTGCTGAGAGCTGGTCTGGGGAGGAAAAAAACCCAGCCAAATTAGACAGGACTTCCCCCCGGTCCCTCCAAACAGGGCAGGATTGGTGATGATCAGACTGCAGGACAGCAGATCTGACGTCAGCACTCGCAAGCCTAGCTCTGAACCATTGGCTGACTCAGGGCTCAGTAACAACAGGCCCTTTTCGCTCTGATTGCATCGGAGCTGTCGGCTGGCAGCAGAGATGAGGCAGCATGCACAAGCATAGCTCCACAGTGCTATCCCAGGGGCAAGATAAAGAACAGCTGACAGCGCCATTTTCAATCTGCAGGAGCATCTTTCAGTGAGTGAGTCACATAGAGCCCCGCTCGTAGCTGAGTCCCCCAATCAGTGCCACAGCCTCCGCCGACATCCAGGGGCATTCTAGCCCCTGCCTGCACTCCGGGCACGCTATATAGTGCCAGAAATATTGAAACCCCAGTCGGGCGACACTGCTCACCTAAGACATTTAAAATGGCAGCTGCCTCTGCCGATGGCTCCATCCTCAAGGCAGGAAACCCAGTGCCATCCGCCACAGATGAAAACAACGATGCAGGGCTCTTGAGATCGAGGGCTGCAAAGAAGAGGGCAGCAACTGAGCCTTGCTCAAGTAAAACTCAGAAGGCTTCTAAAACCGCTTAGAGAGAGGCCAGAGATATAAAGCCATTGAGAGAGTGATAGCTAAAGGATAGAAGGTGACTGCTAAGAAGGCAAGTGGTCTTCAGGGTGTAGATCTGGCCTCCATCTTATGTACCTCATAGCAATTGGACCTGCCTGACGTTCAAGACGAATTACAAGCAGCAGCATGGTCCCCAGATGACGCTATGGAGCAACCTTTAGATCTGCTAGGCAACAGTGCGTTGTTCTTCAGCTCACTATCAGACCCTAGGCTACCAGTCCCTTAATGGGGGCAGCCTGCACATCAGAGTTTTCCCCTGCTGAGGCAACATCCATGCCCACCACTGCAGGCGAAGGAGTGGTTAGAGCCTCAAATCCCAACCAATATGGGAGATTTGATCTCTGAAACCATCAGACAAGGGATTGCAGCAGGATTACAACAGAGGGCGGTATTGGTGGTTTCTCAAGGTCGCTATCAGGCACCACCTTTCTGGGGAAATCTTACCCTCTATGGACCAGGAATACTCCCCAGCCTCCTTCAGCCAGGCATCGTTG
Organism: Erythrolamprus reginae; assembly: GCF_031021105.1. NCBI lineage: Eukaryota > Metazoa > Chordata > Lepidosauria > Squamata > Dipsadidae > Erythrolamprus > Erythrolamprus reginae. The sequence goes on along the minus strand of NC_091950.1, from coordinate 93,449,652 downwards.
TCAGGAGAGAGGCACAATAGGACTTAGACCTATTGGACGATGAAGGCTTAATACCTGACCAGCCTGCATTTGTAAATCTTTTTCTGTCTCCACTGCTTAGATCTTTGCTTTTCAAAGAGAAGAATACTGCTTGTCTGGGTACCAATCCGACAATTCAAGAGGCTGCATTAGGGTCAGCAGATCCCGCACACCCGTTCTTTACTGAACCTATTATAGAAGAAGAGCTAGTCCCCACCCCCAGGGTTTTCCTGGACATCGTGCAGTGGGCCTAATCATATGAGTTTGGACAGACACTTTTATAATATGGGTCCAGACCATGCCAATGCCCTTCAGGTTCCAGTGGTTGTCACTACAATTTACCCAGGCTGATGGCCTTTCAGAACATTTTCAGGAGTAGACTTGAGGAATGTTTGTGATTCGTGCTACTTGGATGTATTATATAGCCGCTGCTCCCCGCCCTATGGAACATCAGTGAGGGTGGCCCCTACTCTGCTGATTTGAGGCTTGGTTCTTTCAATTAGCATGGGAACCCAAGAATGCGATGCAACCCTGGGGTGGCTGGTGGCTTGTGGATGGTCTCCCCATTTTTAAAACTTTATTTATTTTAATTTTTTATTCAGGTTTTTATTGTAAAGTACTCAGTTATTTAGATAAAGAGATGGGAAATACATAAATTTGATTAATAAAATAAATGCATTAATAAATAAACATGTATGGTATTCCTGCCTGCATTTTAAATTCTGCCACTGTGTATTGGGTGTCTCTGAGGCGCATTGGTACCTTGTGTCAACCCTGAAGCTGGCCTACCTGCCTCAGAGTTCTGTTTGCTATGGGTGTATTACTTGGAATGCTGACACCTTGGGTTATACGTGGTATACCTAGACCACTGCTTCTATGGATTTGGTGCTCAGTGCCTGTTCTTGTGCTGCTATAATCAATGTCTCAGTACAGTCTTTTTGTTCAGCCCTTTCCAGCCACTAGTAAGATCATCAGCCACTTCAGTTATCTGTTAGTGCAGTGTTTTTCAACCAGTGTGCCGTGGCACACTAGTGTGCCGCGAGACATGGTCAGGTGTGCCGCGAAGCTCAGAGAGAAAGAAAGAAAGAGAGAGAGAAAGAAAGAAAGAGAGAGAGAAAGAGAGAGAGAGAGAGAAAGAACGAGAGAAAGAGAGAGAAAGAGAACAAGAGAGAGAAAAAGAAAGAAAGAGAGAGAAAACAAGAGAAAGCAAGAGAGAGAGAGAAAGAGAGAGAAAGAAAGCAAGAGAGAGATAGAAAGAGGGAGGGAAGGAGAGAGAGAGAAAGACATAGAGGGAGGTAGGTAGGGAGGGAGAGAGAAAAAGAGTAAAAAAGAGAGGAAGGAAGGAAGAGAAAGAGGGAGGGAGAAAGAAATAGAGTGAAGGGGAGGAAGAGAGAGAGAGATAATTTTTTTTGTCCAAACTTTTTTTAGCCCCCCCCCCCCCGCTCGATGTGCCCCAGGGTTTCGTAAATGTAAAAAATGTGCCGCGGCTCAAAAAAGGTTGAAAATCACTGTGTTAGTGGTACATCCGATGCATGGATTGGTCTTGCCATGACATTTTCCCTTCTCCTTTCTCTATATATATGAGCACCAGTTTGGTGAAGTGGTTAAGGCATTAGGCTAGAAGCTGGAAGATTGTGAATTTCATACCTTGGGTATGAAGCAGGGTGGATAAAAATTGATGCTACTATATATGTATTTTCATAGTTTTTCACGGGTATAGGTATGTAGGTCTTGGTGTATTCGGATTTTTTCCTGTGTAAGATTAATAGAGTCTTAACCTCATCAAAATGTCACCATAATTTTTAAATTTTAAAAGGGATTTTTTTATTTTTATCAAATTTATTTTAATAAAATGCTTTTGGAGTAAAAATCTATCTCAATATAGTTTTCTATTTAAAATACATTAATAATTTAGTTTATTCAGCATGAAATGGAGCTTTGCTATGTAGCATGAGGCTGTATATTCTGCAATGTTTACATTTTGGGTCAATGAATCCAAGCTCTGTAAGCTGAGATAACATGCACTGCATTGATGCATTCACACAATTTCACAGTAACCATGAGATAAATCAAAAAACAAAGTTCAGGAATATTCCTTTATCCCATTGGTTGTTTTTTTTTTCTTTTTATTGTTTTCATAAGTACATATATCACATTTTGTTTGTTCAGTTTACAGATCTTGTCCAACTTTTTTACCTGTTATAATCGTTCTTAATTATGTTAGGTCTTATGAGTAATAGTATGCAATAAAGTACAGAATAAAACCATACAAAAGGCATTTGTTATTTACTATTTGTACTGCAATTTTGTATCATATTATACAAGAAATTTCTTCTGAATCCATTCGTGCCAATTACACCACATACTTTTAAATTCATTAATTCTATTTCCCTTAAGTAAGTTTGTCATCTCGTCCATTTCTGCACATGAGTATATCTTGTCTATTATTAAGTTTGTATTAGGAGTCTGTTCATTTCTCCATGTTTGCGCTATCGCAATTCTAGTAGCTGTGTTTATATGTGTCAATAAGAAAAGTGTTTGCTTAGAGTATGATCTTTTCCAAATTCCAAGAAGCATGCCCTCGGGTGAATATTCTATTTCTTCCTTTGTAATTTCCTTGAGCCAATTGTGAATGGTTTCCCAGATTTTTTGAATTTTAGAACAGGACCACCACATATGGAAAAAAGTGCCTTTTTCTTTTTTACATTTCCAGCATATGTTTTGTAATGCTGGGTAAATCTTGGCTAATTTTGCCGGCGGTAAATACCATCTGTATAGGAGCTTATAATAATTTTCTTTATATGCTGAGGATAAAGTAATTTTAGTTATTACATTCCATGTTTTTTCCCATTCTGCTATATGAATTTCTCTTCGTATATTTTTCTCCCAGGCTACCATACCTCTTTTTCTTTGTCTTGTTCTAATAGAATCTGATATATTTTGGTTATCTGTTTATCCTCACATCCTATTAAAATCTTGTCCAGGGTTTGAGTAGAAATTGCTATGCCTGGTGTTTGTTTGTCCTTATTGTATCTAGATTTTATTTGTGTATATGTCCACCAGTCAATTTTATAGTTTTGTGACTCCAATTCTTGTTTAGTTTTTAAGTCTCCGTTTGGGTGTAAGATATCTTTGTAACTAATAGTTTTAGTTGGATCTATCAGATTTGGATAGGCTATAGCTTCCATAGTGGATAGCCATCTGGGAATTTTATTGTAAATTTTTTAAAAATCTCGTACCATGTTTTTATGAGCGATTTTCTTATTGGGTGTTTATTGAATGTAGTCTGTTTTTGTTTTTCATCCTTCCATAAGTAAGCATGCCAGCCCATCTGTAAATCGTGGCCTTCAAGTACCAGTATTCTTTTATTTTTCAGGTTAATCCATTCTTTTATCCATGTTAAGCACGCTGCGCTATGGTATTGTTTTAGGTCGGGAAGTCCTAATCCTCCTCTACTTTTGGTGTCTTGGAGGTATCTAAATTTGATTCTCGGTTTTTTATTTTGCCATATGAATTTTGAGAAAATTTTATTAATCTCTTTAAAAAAAAATTGTTCAATATTGATTGGAGCAATTTGAAAAAGGTAGAGGAATTTTGGCAAAATATCCATTTTTATCACGGCAATTCTGCCTAACGTAGATAATTGCAAATCTTTCCATTTTTCTAGGTTTTTGTTTATTTCTTGTAAAAGTTTATTATAATTATCTTTTTTGAGAGATATAATTTTATTTGATATTGTTAATCCTAAATATTTAATTCTTTTTGCGGTTTGTAGTTTTGTGGTTTCTTCCAGTTTCTTGATTTGTTTGATGGTCATATTTTTTGTCTCCTTTATCCCATTGTTTTGCGAGTCTATGTACGCTACAAACTGTATAATTGTTTGAACAGAAACCCATCTGTACCACTAGGCTCTAAGTGTGAGGAGCAAGCACAAGCAGTAAAAATGAAAGGGAAACCTTCTAAGCAGCTTATAAATATAATATTAAAGAGCACCTATCATTTCGGATCCATCGTTGCAGCACCTGTTAGCGGGGATCCACTCACCTGCTGCATCACCAGCTGTCCCATTAAAGTGAATGGGACTGTCAGTGAGTCAGCAGTGGGTCACAGGAGGAGCTTCTGGGAGACAGAGATGACAGTTCTTTAAAAATTATGATTTAAATTGAATTGATTTAAATCAAGCCTTTTTACTAGTAATTTAAATCATGATATTGGTATGAAGTCAATTGTTTGACCTTCAGTGACCTTGACCTAGTTACATTCATTGAGTACTAGGAAGAAGGCAATGGTGAATTACTTATGAAATCTTGCCAAGAAAACCATGCCATCTTTGAGAATTGGACCATAATTAAATGGAAGAAAATATGTATAATTTACCATTATTATGTTATTATTCTGTTTTAAGCTCTTTGGAGAGAGGCAGCATACATGTCTAATAAATTATTATTATTAATTATTATTATTATTATTCGTTTGCTTTTATTGTAATTTTAGTGTCAGTTTCCAGAAGAGCATTCGGAGAATAAAAGCTTTGTACACTTTAGTTTGTACATGAAATCTTTATTTTAGTGTCTTCTGGCATGAACTAACAATTTTCAAAAGAACTATTGTCTGCAGCATTTCCCCAGTGTTCACTCCACCCTTTAAAATATTTGCCTCACCCCACCCTGCACTGCTGGCTGCCTCTGACATCATCCAGCCAGCATAGTCTGTCAGAATAACATGGTAGTCTGTCTGGCATGCCTGATAAGTTGGAGTTGACATTTAGTATATTGTAATCTGCCATTATATGTGTCATGAAGGTTTAGTTGCATAAATTGTTTGGTAGTTGATTAAAATATATGGGCACAGTCATATGTAATTCTTTTAGAATGCAAGTATTTGTGTGCATGCTTACCTAAAGTAAGGATCCCTAACCTCTGCTCTGTGACAAGTGGACCGTACAAATCTGCAAAGAATCTACACCCTTTCTGGTCTATAGAATAACTTATCTCCACTGAAATTGGTTCATGGTACCCAAAAGATTGGGGGCCCTTGACCTAATAGATATACTTTTAAATAGTTTTCTATTGAATATTGTTTTGTGCAAATTTTCCAGTTATAAAAATAATAATGCACATATTTTTGTTGAGAAAGTTGCATCAAGATTGCAGAAAATGTATATCTATTTATTTATTATATTTGCCACCTATCTTGCTGTGGGGCTACTCTAGTTGGCTTCCAATAATAAAAACAAAAAAATGAAAAGAAATACAACAATAGCAAAGTCATGGAAGAAAGATAACAATGAGAATACAATGATAAGAGAATAAAGATGGATGGGTAGAGAAGCAGTTAGCAAAGGGAGGAGTGTTTTTTTTAAAATCAGTATTGTAGCCACCTCCATTGGGTCTCCAGGTTGACAGATTTTCAAGCTCTTACAAAAGAATAAGAGTCAGATCTCAACTTGTAGCATAGGCTAATTTAACATTAACTGCAAATTCCTTCCTGAACTTGTTATTAAATTGGGCGGGAGGAGGGGGGAGATTGAGATAACTGGTAAAATTTTTCCTATAGGTTCTGTGGGTGTGGCTTGATGGTCATGTGACCGGGTGGGCATAGCATCAAAAACCAGCTATCACACTTTACACAAAAATAACACTTTACACACAATGCAGGAGCAGCTGGAAATCCCACAAAATGGCCCCTGCAACAAGAAGGAACCTAACAGGATCACAGAGCTCAGAAAACAACTATCACACTTTACACAAAAATAACACAAAAGCTACACAACTGACTCTTACACAACTGAATGCAGAAGCAGCTGGACTTTCCACAAAATGGCTCCTGGAACAAGCAGGAACCTCACAGAGTCACATTCTGGTTGACTAGGTGGTAAAAAATGCAAAAAAGTAAAAAAAGGTTCATTAGCTGTGACAATTAGCTGTGCCATCCTTAGAACTTAAAAAAAAAAAGATTTTAAAAACATTTTTACTACTACTGGTAATTCTCCAAACTGGAAACATTTGTTACTACCAATTCCAGTGAACTGCCCTGAACCATAGCATTTCACCCCCGGTTGACACCTAGACCTGCTTGTTTTTATGTTGGGCTGTACTAAATCTCAAAAAAAGTTTATCATGGTATTTTTGAACAACCAGTAGCTATACTTGCCCTATTCTGCCAGCTTGCCTCAGCTGAATATGAAAGTATTGCTAACCTTGTTACACCAGATTAAATATGCTTTGAATAAACTAAAAGAATATATCATAGATCTCACCTGTTTGCATTCCATTATGGTTGTTTTCATAGCCTTTTCATTTGATAAAATGGACCTCTTCATTCCAATCTGGCTGATCCAAATATGCAAGGGATTGGACGTTATTAAATTTGATTCCTTCATTTTAAATGAATGAGAAGGATCATGACCATTAAAATAGATGAGATGCCATCCTGTTGTTTTCCTTATCTGCTCAATCCTATTATGACTTCCTTTTCAACTGTCAATCACCAAGAGAATGATCATCTCCAACTCATTGCGAAATTAGTTGTAAAAGCCTGTATTCTTTTGGAAGGAAAACATCTGAAAATTACATCATTTAAGGATCTGAAGAGATCAATGTTTTTCTTAATCCAGATGAAGTTTTATTACTTTGGGATTCTATTTGTACTTGGCTGAGTGTTTGAGCTACTGAACATAGTTTCTAACTCTTAATTCATAGTATCTGGGAGGTTTTCCTTACTAAATTCAAAATAAGAATAATATCTGGATAGTGTAAATTTGGAAAGTTATATCAAAATGTGGAGGCTTTTGTATTGGATTAAATTGTTCAGTATGTGATATTCATCCTGCATACAATTATAAACAGAAGTGGCAGTTGTATGCTTCCCTCATATTTTATTGTACTTAAAACAACATGAATAATTCTCTTTTCTTGTCCATTTATAGTGAGATCAAAGTCCCTAGATGTGGTGTTGGACAAAATACCCCAAACCTTTATTTAGGCTGCGATATAATATTTACAAATTGCTCACTCCTATGACAATGTGATTACCATATTGTAATTTGATATAGGGCTACACATTTTAAAAATTGATTGGGTAATTTCCTAATTGCAGTACTAATTCTTGCAGCTTTTAACATACAGAACTATCAATAATGTAGACACATGTGGCCATTTAATTATTTCACATACTTTTACTTTTACTATAGGATACCAGATGGTTCTATTGATCAGGGCCCTGCTGCAGGAAGAGTACATGCTTTAGAAGAACAGCTAATAAAAGCCAAAGAACAGATGGAAAATTACAAACAACAAACAGGAGATGGTTTGTATAGGATTTTTTAAAATATTTAGATGAGTACTCAATTTCACAAAGTGTGTCCTGTTTAGAGAATTAATAATGTTAATTACTGTTCACTTTTCTTTATTTTATTAGTGGGCTTTGGAAAAGACCATGAAATACTAAGAAGAAGGATTGAAAATGGAGTCAAGGAGTTTTGGTTTTTTCTCCAGAGTGAACTGAAGAAATTAAAAAACTTGGAAAGAAATGAATTGCATAAACATATTGATGAACTTCTATCTGACTTGGGTGATCAGGAAAGGTATTCATTGCTATTATTAACTGTTAGTTGCAATAACAGTTTCAAACTTGCTTAAATAGAGTAACATTATAAACCAGTGTTTCTTAAAGTCCTATCACCCTATGAATCATCTACAAAATTATTTGCCAGTCTCTGTTGAAAAGTAATGCAATATTAAAATCCCATAAACAAATTGTGAGAAGTCATATAGAAGTAAATGCATTAATTTTAATTTTTAATATGGTAAACATCAATTTATTTATTTATTTATTTGATTTATTTATTTATTTGATTTATATGCTGCCCCTCTCCGCAGACTCGGGGCAGCTAACAACTGTAATAAAACAGCATATAATAATAATCCAATACTAAAAACAGTTAAAAACCCATTACAGTGATCTCTCGATTAGCGCGGGGGTTACGTTCCAAGACCTCCCGCGCTAACCGATTTCCGCGTTATACTGGATGCGGAAGTAAAACCACCATCTGCGCATGTGCGCCATTTTTTTTCATGGCCGCACATGCGCAGATGGTGGAGTTTGCGTGTGGGCGGCGGGGAAGACCAAGGGAAGATTCCTTCAGCCGCCCAACAGCTGATCTGCTCCGCAGCGCGGAAGCAGCGAGGAGCCGAAGATGGGGTAAAGGCAAAGGGGAAACCCCATCTTCGGCTCCTCGCTGCTGCCGCGCTGCGGAGCGGATCAGGTGTTGGGCGGCTGAAGGAACCTTCCCTTGGTCTTCCCGCCAGATCACTTGCCGCTTGCCGCTTGCCAGTCCACGCCCCCCTGGATGAGCGGCCCCGCATGGCCCCAGCGCCGGACTCCGTTGCCGAATGCCGAAACCGGAAGGGGCGAGGTGGGGGAGAACGGGAGGCTCAGCATTCCGTCAGTCGCAGCGCTGGCTGTCAACTTTTCTTTTTAGCACTGGGGAGGCAAGTCAGCTCCTGCCCAGTTTTAAAAAGAAAAGTTGACAGCCAGCGCTGCGGCTGACGGAATGCTGAGCCTCCCGTTCTCCCCCACCTCGCCCCTTCCGGTTTCGGCGGTTTCGCAGCGCTGGCTGTCAACTTTTCTTTTTAGCACTGGGGAGGCAAGTCAGCTCCTGCCCAGTTTTAAAAAGAAAAGTTGACAGCCAGCGATTGTTCCGCTGCCGCCAGCATGGCCTGGCTGGCAGCGGAAGATGTAACCTTCGCAACCTCGGAGAGCTTCCTGGGCATGAAAGCTCACGAAAACCAGGAAGCTCTCTGAGGTTGCGAAGGAGCCCACGATCACTCGGCTGCAAGCGGGAGGAAGGCGAATCCCACGGGGCTGGGCTCGGTTATCCCCTCGGCTCCCCTCCTACCAGCCCCGCCGCGGAAGGCTCCATTCTGTTCCCTGAATGGAGACCGCCGGCCGCTCAATCGGGTGGCAGGAAAGCGAATGTCACGGGGCTGGGCTCGGCTCCCCCAGCCCCGCCGCGGAACGCTCCATTCTGTTCCCTGCCGGCCCGATTGAGCGGCCCGCGGTCTCCATTCAGGGAACAGAATGGAGCCTTCCGCGGCGGGGCTGGTAGGAGGGGAGCCGGGGGGATAACCGAGCCCAGCCCCGTGGGATTCGCCTTCCTCCCGCTTGCAGCCGAGTGATCGTGGGCTCCTTCGCAACCTCAGAGAGCTTCCTGGTTTTCGTGAGCTTTCATGCCCAGGAAGCTCTCCGAGGTTGCGAAGGAGCCCAGGATCACTCGGCTGCCGGCGGCAGGAAAACGAATGTCACGGGGCTGGGCTCGTCTCCCCCCCCATAGCAGCCCCGCCGCGGAACGCTCCATTCTGTTCCCTGCCGGCCCGATTGAGCGGCCGGCGGTCTCCATTCAGGGAACAGAATGGAGCCTTCCGCGGCGGGGCTGGGGGAGCCGAGCCCAGCCCCGTGACATTCGCTTTCCTGCAGCCGAGTGATCCTGGGCTCCTTCGCAACCTCGGAGAGCTTCCTGGGCATGAAAGCTCACGAAAACCAGGAAGCTCTCTGAGGTTGCGAAGGAGCCCACGATCATTCGGCTGCGGGTGGCAGGAAAGCGAATGTCACGGGGCTGGGCTCGGCTCCCCCAGCCCTGCCGCGGAAGGCTCCATTCTGTTCCCTGCCGGCCCGATTGAGCGGCCGGCGGTCTCCATTCAGGGAACAGAATAAAAAAAAAATTATTTTTTAATATTTTATTTTTTTAAATAATATTTTTTGAAAAACCGCGTTGCAGCGTTTCGCGCTAATCGAGAACGCGCAAGTCGAGGGACCACTGTATTGTAAAAAACAAACATACATACAGATATACCATGCATAAAATTGTAGAGGCCTAGGGGAAAGAGTATCTCAATTCCCCCATGCCTGGCGGCAGAGGTGGGTTTTAAGCAGCTTACGAAAGGCAAGGAGGGTGGGGGCAATTCTAATCTCTGGGAGGAGTTGGTTCCAGAGGGCCGGGGCCGCCACAGAGAAGGCTCTTCCCCTGGGTCCCGCCAAGCGACATTGTTAGTAGACGGGACCCAGAGAAGACCCACTCTGTGGGACCTAACTGGTCACTGGGATTCGTGCAGCAGAAGGCGGTCCTGGAGATAATCTGGTCCGGTGCCATGAAGGGCTTTATAGGTCATAACCAACACTTTGAATTGTGACCGGAAACTGATCGGCAACCAATGCAGACTGCGGAGTGTTGGTGTAACGTGGGCATTTTTGGGAAAGCCCATGATTGCTCTCGCAGCTGCATTCTGCACGATCTGAAGTTTCCGAACACTTTTCAAAGGTAGCCCCGTGTAGAGAGCGTTACATTAGTCGAGCCTCAAGGTGATGAGGGCATGAGTGACTGTGAGCAGTGACTCCCGGTCCAAATAGGGCCGCAACTGGTGCACCAGGCGAACCTGGGCAAATGCCTCCCTCGCCACAGCTGAAAGATGTTTCTCTAATGAGAGCTGTGGGTCGAGGAGGATGCCCAAGTTGCGGATCCTCTCTAAGGGGGTCAATGATTCTTCCCCCAGGGTAATGGACGGACAGATGGGATTGTCCTTGGGAGGCAAGACCCACAGCCACTCCGTCTTATCTGGGTTGAGTTTGAGTTTGTTGACACCCATCCAGGCCCCAACAGCCTCCAGGCACCGGCACATCACTTCCACTGCTTCATTGACTGGACATGGGGTGGAGATGTGTAACTGGGTATCATCGGCATATTGATGATACCTCACCCCATGCCCTTGGATGATCTCACCCAGCGGTTTCATGTAGATATTAAATAGCAGGGGGGAGAGGACTGACCCCTGAGGCACCCCACAAGGGAGAAACCTAGAGGTCGACCTCTGACCCCCCACTAACACCGACTGCGACCGACCAGAGAGATAGGAGAAGAACCACTGAAGAACAGTGCCTCCCACTCCCAACCCCTCCAGCCAGCGCAGAAGGATACCATGGTCGATAAGTAGTGCCCATACAAACAAACATTCTTTTTAGAGTTACCACCTGTCCATCTATATGCTACTAAAATTTTCATGTCTGTAATCTTTAAATGGGTAAAATACTATAGTGTTCCATAAGGCAATTTTTTTAAACCAAGGTATCTCCAATTATCTAATTTACAGAATCTCTCCAAAATACTAGACTCCTGACTTCCATGGAATTGAAATTATGACATAAATTTCTTGTATCAATTAATTAGAAAATATAAAATGGACTGGGAAACTATTATAGCTACTATATGAAAAATACTTGTATTTTAACAGAACAGAATGTAATATATAGAATGCAGTGGTTTTGAAAACAAATTTTATACATTAGCTACTCAGCAGGGGGTTTGAGAAAATAATACCATAGTAGTTATGGCCATAGAATATTGATATCCTAGAAGAGCGGTATCCAGATACCAGTTTCAGAAGGAAAAACGTCTCCCATGGACCAGGGAGGGATAGTTTCATGTGGATTCTAGATCCCATGCATGCACAAATTAAGCTTCGCTCGCTTGTCCACTGCTTTTGCGGCCTAGTTTCTAGCAGGTCAGGGATCAGTACCAGGCTGCAGCCCGGGAGTTGGGGAGTCCTGTCTAGAACATGAATAAATTAAAACTAAAGGTAACCTTATGTAAGAACATATACATATACGATATAGATATTATTTGACCATCTTTCTATTATTTTGCTTACTTTACATGTTTCTGATTACTTTGAGATGTGCATATTTTACATTGTTGCTAGTGACTCATTTCACCAGTTTGCCCATCAAGAATTCCATTCATTAGAAATATCCTTTGGAATGGTTAGGAAGAAAATTAAATGTGGGAATGTGATTATATAATAGAAAAAGGAATTCCCATCCATTGTAATATTGCCTCTTAAATGTAACTGTGACATTATAGCAATACAATGGTAAATATTTTATTCTTATGTTAAGATACAGCTTTTGGATAGTTTGGCAAGAAATACTTCTTTTGTTACCATTTTTTTTTTATGATTTCAAAGGTTGATATTGAGTCTCTTTTTTTAACAGGTCAATAATGACAGATCTGTTTTACCTCAGTCAAACTGATGGAGCAGGTGCTTGGCGAGAAAAAGAAGCCAAAGATTTGACAGAGCTAGTGCAGAGGAGAATAACTTATCTGCAGGTAACAATTCTGGAGAAAGACTATACAGGTAGTCCTCGACTAATGACCACAATTGAGCCCAAAATTTATCTTGCTAAGTGATAAATTGTTAAGTGAGTTTTACAACATTTTACAACTGTTCTTATCACAATTGCAGTTTACTAATTTAATCACTGCAGTTTTAAATTAGTAACATGGTTGTTAAGTGAATCTGGCTTCCCCATTGAGATGTGATCACATGATCCTCAGACATTGCAGTGGTCATACTGTAAGTATGAAACAGTTGCCAAGCATCTGAATTTTGATCACATGATCATGGGAATGCTACAAATGTTATAACTGAAAAACAGTCATAAGTCACTTTTTTCAGCGCCATTGCAGCTTCAAATGGTCACTAAATGAACTGTTACAAGTTAAGGACTATCTGTATAGGATAATATAATAATATACTGCAAACAGTATTCAAAACTTAAGTATTTAGAAAGAAGAAACCCATTCAGTAAGTAAAATAATATACTTTGTTAGTGGAATGTATGTTCCTGTTCCTACCTCTTCCTGCATCCAATCCACTCAAAGGTTTCAGGGACTCTTCAGAGAGGTGTTGGTATAAATGGAACTAGGGAAGAGAAAAGAGATAGCCCATTGTGTGACCAGAAGCCCAATTCCGTATTGGATAGAATCTGATATTTGGTTAAAGGATATTCATTTTTTTGGATTTCCATTCCTTTAAGTACTGTATTTTTCAGAGTATAAGACCCACATTTTACACACACATCCCAAAAAAGAGGATGTGTCTTATACAGCCCAGCCACCCCCACTCTTTGGCCTCTGCATCTCAGCAATTTGCCTCCTTGCAGCAAACAGCACAGAGCCTGATTAGCACAAGCAACTGATTATCAGCCTTCGGACCAGCAGCTGATTGAGGCTGCAGGCAGGTCCACATGCTAAAATCAAAGTGAAACTAAAACTGCAAGGAGTCAAATTACTTGGAGGGAGAGAAAGGCAGAATTTTATTTTTTTGTCCTAATCAGTTGCTGAAACTAGATGCAAGGAGATAAGTCAATAACTATAAATGTCTATAGAATGTTCAAATTATTAGATTTATTTTTAAAAGACTGCTTTATTATTATTCTAGACAACTTAACAAAATGAAGAAGCTTTTAAAAATAAATGCTTGATCTGAAGAGGCCCAGTGCTATTGTATCTTCTTTTAAATAGCAGAGAATAACGTATACCTCAAGAAAGCCACATCAATTTTAACAGAATCTGTACAAGTATAATCTGAATGTAACAGTGTCCTGTTTAGTATTAAAATAAGGAAGCTGAATTAAAGTCATGTTTGGAGTAGATCTATTTAAATAATTGGGAGGAGTTATGTGACTACATTTAAGAAAACTTTCTGGAATTAATATATTGCCATAATGTATATTTCTTCAATTCTTTGCTATTTCTACGGGTCAGGCACACATGCATAGAAACACACAGCAAACAGTGTATATCATCTGTACTGTTTGCTGTTTGCTAGGAAGCAAATTGCTAGAAGGCAGAGGCAGATCCCCCCCCCCTGTTTTCCTCCCCCAAAACTAAGGTGCATGTTATACTCCAAAAAAATACAGTAATAAAATTCAGTAATCTGTTTTCTCAAGCCTTTGTTCAATTATTACTTAATCTAAAAATATGTCATTTTACAAAGTTCTGAAGCGAGTCTGGAAATTTGTGTGTACATGTTGTTTATGAATGAATAAACATGACTGGAAACCACAAAATGAGTATCTTTTAACCAAATATCAGATTCTATAGAAGATAACAAGATCTTATTTATTCTTCATTGACAAAGAATATATTATTTCATCATGTAGGGTTGTGCGTGCTTTGGATTCAGTTTAGGAAGATGTTTTCTTCAAGGTAGCTTCTGTCTGTGTTACCCTAAAGCATCCAAATGTTTTTATGAATTGCATGGCCGCAGTAGAAGACTGTTTTATTTTAGGAAAAGTGAATTTGCTTTAAAAGTTTGCAAAAAGGGATTTGTTTCATGTTTCTACATGCTCAGAAATACTTTTTTAAATTGTATCCAAAACCTGCAGAGCACTATTGTCAGATAGTCCATGTTTGATTGCACCATGAAAATTATTCATTTCTTGGGAAGGTTCTGGAATTCCTAGCACCAAGGAAAGCTTCATCTAATTATTTCTGACTATTTAGCATTCATCTGAATGTTTATGAAATAGTGCTGGTATTTGTCTTAGATTTTCACAGTGACTTTCACATAACCTTTTTCACATTTTTCTGTAAATCTCAAAAACAATTCAGGAAGCACTTACATTTTAGATAAATTCAGATAATTTAATTGGCAATTAAGCATTTTACTCCAAGCATCGTATCTCCAGTTTTTGTTTTGTAATAGTTCATGAATACATCATAAGAATAGAATCTGAACACAGATAAAGATTATCTTAAATACCTTCATATTTAAGAAAAATATAAATGTAATAAATATAATGAATGAATAAAATATCCTACAGCAAGATGTCAAGGCTTCCTTTGAAATGATATTTAAAAAAGAAATTGGAATAAATAAGAAGTTCTAAAATAACATTATTAATATCTGTACTTATTCCAAGGGCAAAATGGCATTGCTATCTGTCTTGTATAAATTAAATATAATTGTGAGTCTTTTAGATAACCTCAGTGTAGAGACAGAATAAGTTCAAAAGCCCCTTTTTTCTTTGCTACCTAATCATGTAACACAGCAATAAATACAGAGGGGAAATAAATAGCATTTAAAACAATTTAACAGATTAGAGTGTAGTATTTTTCTGGCAAATATATGGCATCTCTTGATTTTTGTTCATATTTATTTTGAAAAAAGTCCTTGTACATAACATTTTTTCACATTTCCTTTATTGTTCATAGAATCCCAAGGATTGCAGCAAAGCCAAGAAACTAATATGCAATATTAACAAAGGATGTGGTTATGGTTGTCAACTTCACCACGTGGTGTATTGCTTCATGATAGCATATGGCACTGAAAGGACATTGATATTGGAATCTCAGAATTGGCGCTATGCAACTGGAGGTTGGGAGACTGTTTTTCAGCCTGTGAGTGAAACATGTACTGATAGATCAGGAAGTACTACAGGGCATTGGTCAGGTATGTATCATTCACTTATAGTTATATTTTTATATAATAGGTTAAGATATAATTTTTTTTGTCAACCATTACAGTAAGAAAGATCATTCAGAAAATATATTATGGCTCTTTATGGTAGTTGTAAAGTATCAGATATTTTTATTTTGAAATAAAGAATTAGAATTTGAGAAAATGATGGTGGTTATTATTATGTATAGGCATTTCTCTGATTTTTTCATGCTTTTATTGGTTGAATAGATAAGCCTATCAGAGGTTCAGGTAAGTAATACAGAGCATTTTATTATTTTTCTATTATATACAATCTTCCCAGTTTACTAGGAAGACTCCATTTAAGCTTTGATTTGTATGTACTTCCTAAAATTTACATATTTGTATTTTTGGGAGATGGGGAAATAGCTTTTCAAAATTAAAAGTAATCCCCAAGCAAGACTTAATAAAAACATGTATCAAAGTCTTGTTTGGAACACTTAAAAGTGCGAGGCTGGTCTAAGAAGTTGAATTTTCCAAAAGGACTGAAGTTGTTTGCCATGATTGGCTAGGCATAATGAATTATTTTTTAATCTTGTCACTTATGCAATAAAATTCTTCAGAACAAATGTATAAGATATAGTAGAATATAAAAACAAAATTATATTTTAATATGGGCAGATGACATACTGATCAGTTTAGGAGTAGCAAATACATATTTCTTCTGTGCTCTGTTAAGAAGAGGCCAAGCATAGGATAAACTTTGGTTGGTTGCCAAGGGACTGAATTATTTTTAGATTGAAGCGCACCCTCTCTGCTCCATGCATAAATTCAGTCATTGCTCAAGTTAGCTGAGATAAAGAAGAATGTCCCTCTTGTTGACTAAGTTTGAAAACTGACAAGTCAAGAGCTGGTAGAGCAGAGAGGGCACGCTTCAATCTAAAAATAACTCAGTCACTTGGCAGCCATCCAAAGTTTATCCCATTCTTGGACTCTCCCCACAGCGCACAGAGAAGACTGTTCAGGTAAGCCAATGCTCCTGTGCAATCTGAAGCCTCTTTTTGCCCTTGAATTTAAAGTGATGTACAACTCATCCCATTTTGTGATTGACTAGAAGCTCATCACATGTACAATAATGGTCATTGTAAAAGAGTGGAATATTCTTTTTTCATTTTTGGCCCAAGTTAAAGAGTTATACTTCCTTGAACTCTTTATTTGACATACCTTTTTCAAATGTTTGTATATGTGAATCTGTTATGCTTTTTTTAATCTTCCTCAAATTTATAATTAGTAATATACAAGTACTTTTCCATTGGCTTTCAGGAGCCATTGCAAAAGAATCAAAAGGATTTCATAACATTGTAAATGTCCTGTCTAACTCAGAAGGTTTAAATGTCTTGCAAAATTTATAGTTTATGTTCCAGTAGTCTATATATGGTTTGGTTTGGAGTGATTAAGTATAATTGACTGTCTTATGAAGATATCTCATAAAAGTAAAAAGTGTGCCGTCTGCTGTTCTAATTTTGGTATTTTGGATAACCTGAGGAAACTTACATTATTTGTTCATACTATCTGAGGTTAAGATGTATTATGCTTCTGAATATTTTGAGTGATAACTCTGTATTATCAATAGTATTTAGGAGAATCTTCAACATTCTTTTTAGTATTATTGAACAGAAGCATTTGGTATGTTTGCTACAATTTAAAATGCATTCAAATGCAGAGTCTTTCTAAGATATCTTTATTGAAAACAAAATTTAGTTGTTTAAATAATAAGTTGGCCCCCTCTTCTTTGTGGCAGTCCCTCAAATACTCAAATATTGCTAGCATGTCACCTTTCGTCCTTCTTTTCTCTAGACTGGCTGTACCATTCTTCATATATTTTTGTTTCCAGGCCCTTAATCATCTTATTTGCTCTTTAAACTTTTTCCAAAGTCTCAACATCTTTTTTGTAATGTGGTGACCAAAACTGGATGCAGTATTCCAGGTGTGGTCTTACTAAGGATTTATACAGTGGTACCGCATGATTTCGATTCTATGCCTCTGTTCATACAACCAAGGATTGTATTAGCTGTTTCGGCTGCTACCACAAGATGCTGGTTGATGTTTAAGTGCTCATCAACTAAGATTCCAAAGTCCTAGTTCCTTTATTTATTTCAAAATAAAGAATACAAAAAACTCACAAAATCCTCATAAAACAAAAGAACACTTTGCCACTGCAAAGAAAATAAAAATGAAAGGTTTGGCAGAAGAGCCAGGTCTTCATTGCCCTTTGCAGTAGCATTGGCAGGGACTGTTTAAATAATAGTAACAGCCACTTCAGTAAGGATTAGAGTTGATCTTTTGCTAAGGAAAATCAGTAATCATTTTCAACAGTTTCTCCTCCCCACTTCACTACATCAGTCTAGACCCTACTTGCTGCTCTGGAGGCTTAGTAGATTTCCTGGAACATAGAAAAAGGAACGATGGAAATTACTATTCCATGTTCTTTCTTCAGTGCTGTATGCCAAATCCTATATTCAAGAGGAATACAGAATTGCTAAATATAATTAGCAATTACTATAAACAAGAAGTTCTCATCTTTAATGTTCTATTGTTAAAAAAAAATAGATCTAACCACAATCAAATTTCGTTTCTTGGAATTTCATTATAAAATAGTAGAGTGTAATCATCTATTACTAGATAGCTAACTAAAAAACAATTGCATTGATGAAATTCAAAACATACATTTTAATAGCGATCTAAATGTACATATATTTTAGTTAGATTATTTATTGTTATTGTTAAGAAAGGGAGAGAACTAGCAGTCCCAGAAAACTCTTTATTTCTGAAATCAATGGAAAACAGATTATTTGTAATTTATAACTATCTGTTAAGAAATCAGTTTGAATTCAATACATTTAAGATATTTTTGAATTGGGTTTAGCTCTGCTTCTCTGAAACAGTACTTTCTTGAACTGGTTTTCAGGTTTGTTTTCAGGTTGGGTTCCATTCCTTGAATTAGACTGCAGGATCCACCAAATGAAAAGCATCAGCACATGTAAAGGTAGCTGGTACCCATGGTTATCCTTATATCTATGATTATATATATATATAGAGGATGATCGTGGCATATTGGCGAACATGTGTTCGCCCTAGAACAAGGACTCGTCTTCGGAAAGAGGGGCAGCATACAAATCTAATAAATACAAATACAAATAAGGACAGAAGTACCAGCCTGAAGATGACGAGTGGGACCTCGTTGAAACGTCGCCAGAAATTTCTGAATCCTACATGGGAAGAAACCCGAATATGCCAAGACTGTCATACCTGTACCTGTGAAAATCTACAAAAACAAATATATAGTGATATGTATACATTACATCAGTGTTTCCCAACCTTTTTTGAGCCGCGGCACATTATTCACATTTAAAAAATCCTGGGGAACATTGAGCGGGGGGGAGGGGGGGGTGTAAAAAAAAGTTTGGACAAAAAATATCTCTCTTCCTCCCTTTCGCTCTATTTTTCTCTCTCCCTCTCTCTCTCTCTCTCTCCCTTCCCTCCTCTTTCCCCTCTCTCTCCATCTCTCTTTGTTTCTCCCTTCCTCCCTCTCTTTTTTGCCCTCCTTCTCTCTCCCTCCTTCCTTCCCTCTCTCTGTCTTTCCCTCACCCTCCTTCCCCCCTCTTTCTCTCTCTCTCTTGCTTTCTCTCTCTTGCTGTCTTTCTCTCTTTCACTCTTCCCCCTCTTTCTCCCTCTCTCTTTCTCTCTCTTGCTATCTCTCTTTCTCTCTCTCTCTTTTGCTTTCTCTCTTTCTCTCCCCCCTCTCTCTCCCTCTCTCTTGCTATCTCTCTTTCTCTCTCTCTTTTGCTTTCTCTCTTTCTCTACCCCCTCTCTCTCCTTCTTTCTCTCCCCCCTCTCTCCCTCTCTCTTTCTCTCCCTCTCTTGCTATCTCTTTCTCTCTCCCCCCTCTCTCTCCCTCTCTTGCTATCTCTTTCTCTCCCCCCTCTCTCCCTCTCTCCTTCTCTCTCTTCCCTCTCTTGCTATCTCTTTCTCTCTCTTTCTATCCCCCCTCTCTTCCTCTCTCTTTCTCTCTCCCTCTCTTGCTATCTCTTTCTCTTTCTTTCTCTCCCCCCCTCTCTCTCTCCCTCTCTTGCTATCTCTTTCTCTCTCTTTCTATCCCCCCTCTCTTCCTCTCTCTTTCTCTCTCTACCTCTCTTGCTATCTCTTTCTCTCTCTTTCTCTCCCCCCTCTCTCCCTCTCTTTCTCTCTCTCCCTCTCTTGCTATATCTTTCTCTCTTTCTCTCCCCCCTCTCTTCCTCTCTCTCCCCCTCTTTTGCTATCTCTTTCTATCCCCCCTCTCTTCCTCTCTTTCTCTCTCCCTCTCTTGCTATCTCTTTCTCTCTCTTTCTCTCCCCCCCCTCTCTCTCTCCCTCTCTTGCTATCTCTTTCTCTCCCCCCTCTCTCCCTCTCTCCTTCTCTCTCTCCCTCTCTTGCTATCTCTTTCTCTCCCCCTCTCTCCCTCTCTCTCTCCCTCTCTTGCTATCTCTTTCTCTCTCTTTCTATCCCCCCTCTCTTCCTCTCTCTTTCTCTCTCTACCTCTCTTGCTATCTCTTTCTCTCTCTTTCTCTCCCCCCTCTCTTTCTCTCTCTCCCTCTCTTGCTATATCTTTCTCTCTCTTTCTCTCCCCCCCTCTCTTCCTCTCTATTTCTGTCTCTCCCTCTCTTGCTTTCTCTTTCTCTCCCCCCTCTCCCCCTCTCTCTTTCTCCCAGTATCCGTGGGGCGACGGCAGGGTGATCAGCTTGAGGCGGAGCTCCAGAACGGAGGCACAGACGGCGGTGGCTAGAAGCCGTACATTTCTGGCGTTGCGCTGGGCATGGACATGGGGCTTGAGCCTCCGTCCTGGTCCAGCCAGCAGGCAAGTGCCAGCCACGCAATTCCAGCATTTCCAGCCGCCGCCGTCGGTGCCTCTGTTCCTCTGTTCCGGAGCTCCGCCTCCGGAACAGAGGAACAGAGGCACCGACGATCACCCTGACGTCGCCCCACGGCTACTGGGAGAAAGAGAGAGGGAGAGAGGGGGAGAGAAAGAGAAAGCAAGAGAGGGGGAGAGAGAGAGGGACCACCCTGCCACCCGCCCCACGGCATGGCTCCTGCCCGCTGCCGCCGCCATCACCCTCCCCCTGCACACCGCCCTCCCGCTGCCGCTGCCCTCCCACCAAGCCCCAAAGCTCACCTGCTGACAGGGAAGCTCCAGCCGGGCGGGGCGCCGCAACTGCTTGAAAACTTGGAAGGCGCAAAGAAGCAAGCTCAGCTTCCGGTCTCACAACTTTTTTCTCTTCGAAAAAAGTTGCGAGGCCAGAAGCTGAGCTTATTTCTTCGCGGCACACCTGACCATGTCTCGCGGCACACTAGTGTGCCGCGGCACACCGGTTGGGAAACACTGCATTACATAGTGATATATATACATATATAGATATACACACATGGCATAGGACCAGATTACTTACAGAACCGCCTTCTGCCATATGAGCCCCGGCGACCAGTCAGGTACCACAGAGTCGACCTTCTCCAGGTCCCGTCAGCTAGACAATGTTGCTTGGTGGGGCCCTGGGGAAGAGCCTTCTCTGTGGGGGCCTGGCCCTCTGGAATCAGCTCCCCGCCCCCGAGATTCATACTGTCCCCACCCTCCTTGCCTTCCCTAAGAGTTTGAAGATGCACTTGTGCCGACAGGCCTGGGGACACTAGTCATCAGCCTCTGCCTGAATGCATGCTGAATGGAATGTACGATGGCAGATTAGAAATGGCTGTTTTAAAATTAAATTCGGGTTTTAGATAGTTTGTTTTTAGTTATTATTGGATTTCAGAATTGTATTGTTTTTCATAAGGTGTAAGCTGCCCTGAGTCCTCTGAGAGGGGCGGGATATTATTATTATTAATAATAATAATAATAATAATTATTATTATTATTATTATTATTATTATTATTATTATTACAACAACAATAACAACAACAACAATAACAACAGCAAAACAACAATGTATGTATGTATATGTACATGTGCATATGCATATGCATAGGTATATATGTATAACATTTCTGCTGATAATGAAAAGGAAGGGAGACACATACACACACACTATACATACATACATTCATAAATACATACATACATACACACACACACACACAATGGATATCGATGTGTAATGTCGCTGGCTTTACCAACCTGCACTCTGCTGGATCTATCAATCTTGCTGACTTGTTCTCTGGTGTCTTTGGAAGTGAAAGTTGGACTTTAGTGTTGAAGCCAAGAAAACAAATTAGTCATTGAACAAATTAATCCAGAGATTTCACTCAAGGCATAAATAATAATTATCTTACTCCAGAACATTATGGAGACCCAGCTCTCAGGAAAAGGCTTTAATACTGGGAGAGGAGGAAGGAAGGAAGGAAGGAAGGAAGGAGGGCGGGAGGGAGGGAGGGGGGAGGGAAGGAAGGAAGCAAGGAAGGAAGGAAGGAGCAATAAGTGAAGCATTGGAAGACTTGGAAGACCAGGTTAGGAAACATGGCAAAAATCCATCTATGTCGCCAGTAGAAGTCCAAAAACATCTCATGGCACATAGCCAATTCTATACTAAGAAATATGTAAACATTTTAACATGTTGTTACTATATTTACTTGTAACTTGTATGCTTATATAGTGGCTCACAAAGTGGCTACAGTGGTTTAGACAAAGCAGCACAAAACATTTTTTCGCCAAACAGCGAAATCAAAAATTAGAGAAAACATTCCCTATATTATTATCATGACTTTTTGTGGGTTCATACTTTGCCTTTGGGTGGCCATCGCCAGCACTAAATTTGGAAGTGTGGTGCATGTTTCTGTGTGTGTGTGTACGCGCGCACATGCGTATGTATACATTTATATGTATGCACACACCACACACACTTCTTAAATTTAGTGCTGGAAGAAATGAAGATCATACTTTTAACTGGAATATTTTGCAGTATTTTTATAGAAAAACAAAATATAAACAGTTGATCTCATTGAGTCCTCTAAGTTGACAGCAGTTCAGGTAATGAATTTTGTTTTACAAAACTTAAAGTTGTCATAAAAACCATTTTATGGCATACGTTTGCCATAAAATTCAATTGTTTTAGTTGAGTGAACTATATTGTTAATATAAGCATCCCGTTAGAAAACAAAATTTAGTCGAAACTTAATTTTCCTACCAATTGGGTAATTGAACTCCTATAAGAAAACAAAACTAGATGATTTAATGAGAGAGTCTAGGAAATAATAAAGAATAGAAGCACCCAGATTTGAGTGGCTGTGGGAGAATAAAGTTATAACACTTCAGAAGAATCTCAGGACTTAGGAAGTTAAATTTGATGAAAATGAATTTAAAGGTTTGCTCTGTTCTGTTCAGTAAGCACTAAATGGAATAATGATCTAAAGCATTAACATGGTAAATGAAGAAATATGAAATAATGGCCAACATACTGTAGTTCTTAAAAAAACCCAATATTTTGTAAACATATATGTATTGCAGCAGCCTTCCAGTTCGCGTAGACTCCCAACTTTATTTTCAATCATCCTGTTCCTAAGAGAGATGAACATTGAGATGAACTAGAGCAGTCCTTCATTCCACTCTCTTGTGTCTTGCGATATAATGCATGGAAGAAATAAGCCTATTTATCATGATACCCAAATACCTCACAAAAAGTCTATTGAAAGTCCTTGAGGAAAAGGTCATAGCTATTGAGAGACAAAAATAGTTTTCATCAAGCAAGGAAAGGAAGATACCAATCATAGAACAAAAAAAGCTGCAACCATATTGTGATAACACCAGCCTTCAGAAGGGTGTGAGATTAGCAAAAGAGAAATGAATTCAAGTCCCATTATGAGAAATTGGGTTTTTTAGTTTTTCTGTGCCTGGTTAATATCAGTCACAGGGCAAAGAAGAGGGAGCTGCCAGAATTCAAACACGGAAAATAAATAGAGCTATTCCCTACCCATTCATTTAGAGCATCATATAGGAAACAGAGATCCTGATTCATAAATCAAAGTCCTACAGGTTGCAGTTCTACTCTGTAGGAATGGTTTCACATGCAGGAAGTTTCATACTTAACAGTGTTAGCATTGGATTTTAATTTGTATTTTGTGTGGGTATTGAATATAATAGGGAAGTACAAATCAAATCCAGAATATTTCCTTTTGCTAGAAAAAGTGGGAAGATGCTTTTTTGAGGGATATGTGAGCTTGCTTAAAAATAGTTTTATGTGACCTAATATGTCTGTTCTAGAATATTAGCTGTCTGTCTCCTTTCTCTTTGGAGGACTGCTTTTTTGCAAATCAACTGTTCCTCCAAATGCACTCCTCAAAAGGTCACAGAGGTTGTGCTCTTCCCAGGTTAGTTTTCCTGTTTGCACAAACATGTAGCAGACACTATTTGTAACTATCTGTCAAGTAGTTTTCCAAATGTTTTATATGATCTTAATTATTCTGGTTTATCTCAACGCTCATGTTACCAATTTCCTTTTGTACCAAAATAATTTTAAAAGAAGAGTAGGTAGTGTTAATCAGTTCTGATGCCTTAGAATTTTTTTCCATAATAAGAGTGGGTTACAGAGTCTGAAGAAAATTCCCTGAATTTTCTTGATATTGTTGGAGAACCTTTGCAATGATAATTTGTGAACCACCAATCCTGCTTTGAACCTCTAACCTTTTTTTAGTTAGGTAATCTGGTAGACCTCAGATACTTTAGACTACAATGTCTATCAACATCCATATAAATTTTATTTATATCTTTATTTGTTATATTTATATCTCTGTATCGTCCGGGAGTTGAAGGCAATGTTCATAGAACCTCCACTATTTTTTCTCCATAATAACTCACAGAGGATGTCTAGACTAAAGTTGTTTTCTGAGCGTTGTTTGTTTGTTAGTTTGTTTATTTTTACCCTGCCTTTATTATTTTTATAAATAACTCCAAAGAGTGAATGTACCTAATATTCCTTCTTACTTCTATTTGCCCCACAAAAGACGTGGTGTTGAGACAAATTGTGTTGAGAGAGAGTGGCTCAAAATCACCCAATCACCTAGCTGGCTTTCATGCTTGAGGTGGGACTAGAACTCACAATCTGGTCTGATGCCTTAATTACTACAGGTAGTCCTTGACTTAACAACCACAATTGGAACCCAAATTGTGATCATGAGTCATTGAACTAGTAAATTGAGGAAATCACATCCCCAAACCCAATGTTTAACTCATTTTTATGGTGATCAAGAAGCAAATTACACAGTCATAAGTATGAATCACGATCATTAAGCAAATCCATTCCCTTGAATGGGTGTTTTTTTGGTGGAAGTTTATGGTTTTATATAGTGGATTTTTAATGTTATAAGTCACCTGTGTGTGAATTGGGTGGTCATATATATATTTAAAATAAATAATAATTGCAAATCATGGACAGATGATGGCGGGATACTGCAATCAGTCATAAATATGAGCCGGTTGCCATCTGCCTGAAATGCATTCACGGCATCATGAGGGGCTCTCATTCCTATGAGTATCACATGATGTTCACATTCCTGTATGTATTTTGAGGCTAGGCTTTGTATATGTGTAAAAAATAACCACTCCTGTTTTGTCTTATGGCACCCAGGTGCATTTGGATTTACTTATCTAGCATATGGCAAAAATATTAAAAAGCACATCACAATTACATTCTCAATGAGCAAATATAAAACTATTTGCTGTATTTACAAATTTAAAGATAGGCATTTATATAGTCAATACACAATGGAATTACATCCAGAAAGTCTTGGGGGTTTCCCTGATATGCACTCAAAAGGCACCGTTCCACAATATACACCACTATCTGCTCTGGAGAATTACAACTATATATTCCGAAGAGAGAGCGTTTTTCATTTATGGAGGAGACTACCACAACTGCTATTTTGAGTCATCCTATTGAGGATTGATCAGATTTTATAAGGTAGATTGCATTATTTTGGTTCACTTGTAAAGCAAGGAATGTTATGACACTGTGGGGGAGCAATAGAGGATCATTTTTGCTTTCAGGCCTGAAGCAGATTGAAGTTGTTATCCAGCAAGTTTCTGGCTATCCTAATAGGTGATGTCGGGTGCAAAGCCTATTGTTTATAGCATCAGTGATATCTGAAGGTGAATATTACTAAATATTTTCTTACACTCTCCCTTCATAATATGGAGAAGTGTGGCTCAAAACTGGTAACCAAAAAGTAGGGGTAGGTCTTATTGTGCCTAATGATCAGTGTGGCTAATATTGGAGCTTTCATATATGAGCTGGGAAAAGTAAGGGAAGGGAAGGGAATAGAATAGAATAGAATTCTTTATTGACCAAGTGTGATTGGACACACCTTGGTGCATATGTTCTCAGTGTACATAAAAAGGCAAGATATGTTTGTCAAATATGAGCCTGGGTGGCGCAGCAGGTAGAGTGCTATACTGCAGGCCACTGAAGCTGACTTGTAAATCTGAAGGTCAGCGGTTCAAATCTCATCACCGGCTCAAGGTTGACTCAGCCTTCCATCCTTCCGAGGTGGGTAAAATGAGGACCCGGATTGTGGGGGCAATAGCCTAGCTCTGTTAAAAAAGTGCTGTTGCTAACATGTTGTAAGCCGTCCTAAGGAGAAGGGCGGCATAAAAATCTAAGTAAGTAAGTAAGTAAGTAAGTAAGTAAGTAAGTAAGTAAGTAAGTAAGTAAGTAAGTAAGTAAGTAAGTAAGTAAGTAAGTAAGTAAATAAATAAATAAATAAAATAAGGTACAACACTTAATGATTGTCATAGGGTACAAATAAACAATCAGGAAAGAGAACCGCCCCGAATCCACGTAGAGGGGTGGCATACAAATCCAATAATTAATTAATTAATTAATTCATTAATAAACAAATCAATATAAATCATAAGGATACAAGTAACAAGTTCCAGTCCTGCAATCATAAGTGGGAGGAGATGGATAATAGGAACGATGAGACTAATAGTAATAGTACTGCAGCCTTAGTGAATAGTTTGACAGTGGTGAGGGAATATTTCTTAAGCAGAGTGATCACATTCAGGGGAAAAACTGTTCTTGTGTCTAGTTATCCTGATGTATAGTGTTTCATAGCATCATTTTTAGGGTGGGGTTAAAACAATTTATGTTCAGGATGCGAGGGGTCAGTAAATATTTTCATGGTCCTCTTGACTCGTGCAGTATATAGGTCCTCAATGGAAGGCAGGTTGGCAGTAATTATTTTTTCTGCAGTTCTCTGAAGTTATCCTCTGAAGTCTGTTTTTGTCTTGTTAGGTTGCATACCAGCGGTGGGTTAGTCACGGTTCGAGAGGTTCCACCCACCCGGGATGCTTCTGTGTAGGTGCAAAAGTGTCACACAAGCATGCATGTGAACCGGTGGCAAAATATTTTACAACCCACCACTGTTTAAGACCCAAACCAGGCAGTTCTAGAGGTGCAGGTGACAGACTCAATAATTCCTCTGTAGAACTGTATCAGCAGCTCCTTGGGCAATGTGAGCTTCCTGAGTTGGTGCAGAAAGAACATTCTTTGTTGTGACTTTTTGATGATGTTTTTGATATTAGGTGTCCATTTTCTAATAGAACCTAAAAATTTGAAGGTCTCTACTGTAAGAAGTGGTAGAATAGGAGGGTTTCTCATATTCCATATAAAAATAGAGATGATCAGTAGATGGAAACAAAGAGCTGGAGATTTCTGCACTTTTTGACACCTAATGATTGGATATTTTCTGCCCGAATAACCCCATGATCTTTATGTATTATCAGATGTTGATTTCCTCTGTGCAAAATTACTATGCAAAGAAATGAGTCATTGTGATAGTTACATAAAAAGCAAAAAAAGAAAATCCACCTTCCAAGACAAATAAAATAAGTTTGGTATTTATATTCTTTATGATGTACCTTGTAACTATAATAACTGCAGTGAGATCATTAAATAAAGAGTTACTAAACTGTTTCTGTTAACCAAAACATACCATATTTTCGGGAGTATACACTCCAAAGTATAAGACGCATCTGGCTTTTGAGGATGAAAACAATTCATCCCAGCAATTTGCCTCTTCGCAGCAAAAAGCAAACAGTACACATGATATACACTGTTTGCGGTGTATTTTCTGTGCATGTGTGCCTGAACCATAGAAATAGCAAAGAATTAGAGAAATGTACATTATGACATATTAATATTAATGCCAGAAAGTTTTCTTAAATGAAATCACACTAACTCCTTCCAATTATTTAAATAGATCTACTCAAAACATGACTAAGTCAGGGTCTAACTCATCTGCCTTATCTTAATACTAGAACAAGTATGTTATACTTGTACAGATGCAGTTAAAATTGATGTGGTTTTCTGGAAATATTTTCTGCTATTCAAAAGAAGATATAATAGCACTAGGCCTCTTCAGATCAAGCATTTATTTAAAAAAAAACTTCTTCATTTTGTTAAGCTGTCTAGAACAATAATAAAGCAGACATTAAAAAAGAAGTCTAATAATTTGAACATTCTATAGGTATTTATAATTATTCACTTACCTCCTTACAGCAAACAATGAGCAGCTCATTTCAGTTTCAGCACAGCTTGATTAGCACAAGAAAAATCTGCCTCATGCAATTTGCCTCCTTACAGCAAACAGCTCCTTTTCAATTTCACTTTCAATTTTAGTCAAACTGATTAGCACAAACATTTGTGGAGTATTTGTGAATACTCCAACATTAGAAGTTTTTAAGATGTTCCTGACAGAACCATTAATCAGTGGAACAGCTTGCCTCCAGAAGTTGTGAATGCTCCAACACTGGAAGTTTTTAAGCAGATATTGGATAACCATTTGTCTGAAGTAGTGTAGGGTTTTCTGCCTAAGCAGGGGGTTGAACTGGAAGACCTCCAAGGTCCCTTCCAACTATTATTATGATTATAATTATGATTATGATAAATAAATAAATAATAATAATAATAATAATAATAATTATTATTATTATTATTATTATTATTATTATTATTATAATACAGCTATAGTTTCTGGCTGCAGAGATTGCCATAGCCTATTCCTGACTTCAGTCTGAAACAGCTGATGGTCGGGAGGCGGACAATTACTTGCTTGTGCTAATCCAGCTGTGCATTGTTTGCTACAAGTAGGCAAATTGCTGGGAGGCAGAGGCCAAAGGGTTGGGGTGAATGGGTGGGGCTACATTCTGTGTATAAAACACACCCAGTTTTCACCCTCTTTTGGTGGGAGGAAAGTGTGTCTTATACTGTGAAAAATATGGTAATTGAATTAATCAATTGAACATTCCCCGTTGGAAGACTTTAGTTATGATTAGTAATTATTTTAATATGTTCAAAATGTACAGTGGCCAAAACAATTTATATAGTTAACCATTGTGAAAATTTTTAAGAGCTTTATTTTCGAAATAGGTGGATTTTGAATTGTCCTTGATGCTGGTTTTTTTTCTATTTATGTGCAACTAATCATTCATGAATATTGAAGAAAACCACTCAATCACCTTACATTTTTGAGAAAAATGAATTAAATTTTGTTAAAATAATACTTGCTCTTTAATCACTTTTTTTCTGTTTTTAGCAAAATAACTAAACTTTATGATTTTTTTCCTGTGTATTTTAGTAAACTACCATGACTTCAGATTATTTCTTGAAAGAAAATTACTATCAATCATGTTAAAATGATTTTGTTGATTATCTCTAATGATAAAACAGTCAGTTTAATAACTGTGTTTTTATACACATGTTAAAATTTCTGTAGTGAAAATAGATAACTTGTGACAGTTAAAGTTGTTAAAATTCAATATTTATCTGTTATTGAAAGCTACATTTTCACCATTTTATATTCATATCAGAATGTATAGTCCTTTTAAAACTGAGAACATGGCATTTGCTTTTTAATTTTACCAAATGAAGTTATAGCAGTATATCTTAATAAATAACTTTAAATAGTGCCTAGTAATATATAAAACAGGGGTAGAATATTAATTTGTAGAGCAAAAGTAACATGTGGGAAAGAAAATTGACAATTATTTCTACATATGGCTTACTGCATCTAGCTGCAGAATATCATCTTCCCAAGCCGTTTCAGCAATCTACAGGTTACTTGAAATGAATCTGTTCAAGTAATCAAGTACCTGTTCAAGTACCAAATACATTTCAATATACATGAAATGAATATTGTTGGAAAATCTGTAGTACTATTAGGACTGGTCTGCAGGGACTTTTGAGGGCACTGCAAAACATCTTGAGCAAATCTTATCTATCCAATTTGTTCATATATTTAAATTGTATGCTATAGTCATTTTCAAAAGCATTTTAAGAGCTATGCCAAATTGTATGCACAATTAAAAATAAAATTTGTCACTTTCTTGAAGTTTCATTTCTGCTATACTTTTCCAAGGCATTCTGGAGACAATCTAGAAGAATTCTTCTGATACTGCGCACGCCAGAACAACTAGACACAAGGAGTTTTTCCCCGAATGCCATCACTTTGCTAAACAACTAATTCCCACAACACTGTCAAATTATTTACTAAGACTGTATTACTATTCTTCTTCTCATCCTTCTTATTACCTATTTCGTCCAATTTATGACCATAATCTTGTTGCTTGTATAAATTGCTACAATTTATATTGTTTTATTTGTTCCTAGTATGATCTGGGAAGAAAGGAAATGATTTGTAAAGTTGGCTTTGTAGCTTTGAATATTCCCCTAAACAAGAACAAAGCAAAGAGTTCAGGGAGCAAAAGATCCAGATAATTGGTCTAGAACACCACACAGAAATGCACGGATTCTTAGCAAGTTCAAACATTGGCACACAACACTCCAGGAACGTAGTGTTTGTTCCCAACAAATGCCCCTTCTCACAGCATCTTCTTAAATCTCATTCCCCAGGTGTACCTGGTGAAGCTGGGCATGGCACTTTCCTCATGAGTGGCCTCCATCTGAACTTTTCCTGCCTCCTCTACATTCTCAAAGCCCTTGTATTGAAAAACAAACGAACAAACAAAAAACAAAAACAAAACACATGGCTGGATGGGATGGTTAAATTATGCAAAAATATACAAAACCTATTGGAAGGGATACTGTTAGAATTATTCAACAAAGTACATGAAAAAGCAAGATTACTGTCCACATGGTCAGATGCTTTAATAACACTGATACCTAAGGAAGATTTGGATTGCCAAATAATTCAAAATTATAGAACTATCTCCCTTTTAAATTCAGACTACAAACTATTCATATCAACAATGGCAGAAAGATCTTTTTTTGGGGGGGGGGGGGATAGATTTTTATTGTTTTTCCACACTTTACAGAGATTTAAATTCACATACCTCAAATTAAATACAATACAATATAATATAGTATCAAATGACAAATTCTTAATCCAATTTTCCTAATTATTTATCCAATTTATTCTGGTACATATCATTCATCCTGTGCTACCTCTTTTTCAACTACTATCATCCAGATTTCAGATATTATTTTTCGCCTTCATTTGAATTCAAAATGCTATTAGCTATCTAAATTTCTCTTGGCTATTTGCTGTTTTTCAAAACTATGCCGTCGGGCTTCTGTCCATTTCTTGTACACTATTCTTACTTATCTCATTCCTTTTTTTAAACCCTCGTTTTATCGTAGCTGCCCTTAACAGAAGATATTTCCAGATTTACTTCTCTTTAGATCCCAGGAAGGAAAGAAAAAAAATACCATTCATATCATATCTTAATCTAATTATAACAAGAAAAGAGGGAGGGTTGTTATTAAAGATTTAAAATGTATTTTCTACTTGCTTCATTCCTTTAATTTCTTTCATTATACCGGTATATCATTTCTACTTTAACAAGTCAAAATCATTATATATCATATTATTGTATTATTTTTCAAGAAAAGTCTCTTCCATTAGAAATCCCAAATTAGTAATATTCTTCCCTAATCTATATATTGAAAAGGGTATAAGACAGGGATGTCTATTATCTCCTCTTTTGCTTATATTAACACTGGAAACTTTATTAATAAAATTTAGAGAAGAACAGGAAATTAAAGGATTATGTATCAGAAAAGAAGAATATAAAGTTCAAGCATTTGCCAATGATTTAGCACTTGAATCAGGACCTAAATTAATTTTAAAAATTGAAGAATTCAGAGATGTGGCAGGACTTAAAATTAACAAAAAAAATGATAACTAAAAATCTCATATAATTATAATATAATATTAGTGCAAATTTAAAAAGACTTAGAAAATTGGAAAAACATTCAATTATCACTGATTGGAAGAATATCCTCTGTTAAAATGAATATCTTACCAAGGTTGTTGTTTTTATTTCAAGTAGTTCTGATAAACCAGGGAAAGCTTTCTTTGAAGCTTTAAAAAAAATGACTTCAAAATACATTTGGCAAGGAAAAAAACCTAGGATAAGATGGAATTTATTACACAATATCAAAGAAAGAGGTGGATTTGGGTTTCCACGTTGGCAATTATATTATCAAGCAGCGGCTTTAGTATGGATTAAGAAGTGGATGCAGCTAAATAAGAGAATATTGACAACTGAGGGACATACTTTCCAATTAGGATGGCATGCGGTCATATGGGATGAGAAATATAAATTACATGCATATTTTTAGAGACATTTGGTTAGGAACACATTATTGCAAATTTGGCAGAACATAAAAAAACATAAAAAGATTCCATATTGGATTTGGATACCAAAAATTCCCAATTGAAGCCATCAAACACCCAAGTTCAAAGACATTTGACAGAATCATACAATACAAAGATTTATTATATGAACAAGGAATTTGAAAACTAGAGAAGATTAACTGGGATAAACCTAGACTGGTTTATCCCAGTTAAATCTTAAGGATTTATATTGATTTTAAAATGTTCTTACCATATAAGAAAAACTTCTTTGGATATTAATTATAATGTAATGGAACCCAAATGTAAGAAGGACTTAAACCATAACTTGAAATAATTATCTATTGAAACAACTGGGCATAGGCATATTTGGAATAGGTAACATTGGCATTCAAGTGAGCTGCTTTCTGTATGATAAGGAATTGATGTCGCTGAGATACTGTAATGGTATATGGAAATGACCTTGGGAAACAGAGTAAAGAGATGCAGCCAAGCAAAGGTCAGATAAAAGGCAATTTAGCTCACAGCAAGAATGTGGGTGGGACAAGCAGTTCTTAGACCCTGCCTAATTTCTTGGGCTGTAAAAGGGATGGAGAGGAAATTACTTTTAAAAATTGTAAGATACTGTTTAATGTAATGTTAAAATAGAATTACCTCATCAGACGACATTTCTTGTCTATGTTATCTATCAGCCATAGTGATTCCCATTTTCAAAATTTTCTTCAAGTGGTCTCTTTCTTCCTTGCTATACCTCTATCCTCTGTTATCTCTCCTAAAAATGAATTAGTGACAATTCATTTTTATTAATCCACGGTATTTCTTTCAAATAAATCTAAAGTATGGTGGTCCAACCTTTTGACTTGCCTGGGCCATATTGAGTGAAGAGAAATTGTCTTGGATGCATATAATATGTTAATGTATATAACAGTCAGTCAGACTTCCTTTATGTTTAAATAATTTTATTATCTTGGGGAGGCTCATTACTAGCTGTCCAGGACTGTGGGTTAGATATACACCTAATGTAAACTTTCTGTTCACTCTATTGGTAACACTTGAATTTGTGCAGTTGCTGCATTCAGCAAACAGTAATTGAAATGAATACTTAATCTCAGGCAGAAAGCTATAGATTATATTTAAAAACAATGTATTTTCTATATTTAAAATCAAATTGGAAAAACTACCTGTTTCTGAAATATTTTATTATAACCATATCTTTTCCAGGGGAAATGAATGACAAAAATGTTCAAGTTATAGAATTGCCTATAGTTGACAGTCTACATCCACGGCCTCCATATTTGCCATTGGCAATTCCAGAAGATCTGGCTGATAGACTAATTCGCATCCATGGGGATCCTCCAGTATGGTGGGTCTCACAGTTTGTCAAATATTTGATTCGTCCCCAGCCTTTATTAGAAAAAGAAATCGAAGAAGCCACAAAAAAACTTGGTTTTAAACATCCCATTGTTGGGTAAGTGTTCTTTTTTAGATTATTAACTAAACACACTCATGTTTATTTCTGTTGAAATCGGTAGGATTTATTTTTGAGAAAACACGAATTTCTTCAAATTTACCTTATTTCAGTATTTTCTTTTTCATATCAATGCTATTTGGGAATAAAGAAACTTTATTTAAAAGAAAAGCAGTTTTTAAATTTCAAGTCACTACACAGAATGAGGGTGACCCTGTTCACCCCAATATGTTTAATTCAGTAGTACCACTGACAATGGAGGCCTCATTTAGCTTTTATAGTTAATGGTCACTGACCCTTTTAATAAGTTCAGGAAAAAAAACATTTTAAAATTAAGAAAGTTACATTTATGACTTTCTGATAGTATAGGCAATAAATTATTGACCTTTCAGATTATTTAGGAAATAATTCTCAGCACATCCAAGTTCTAATCTTTGCTTTAAAATGCTTTTCTTAGAAATGGCACACCAACTAGCAGAACTGAATGATCTTAGTTATCAGAAGCACCTACCTATCAGTATTTATGCTGGTTGACAGATCTAGGATGTAGCCAGTTTAATCATTTAAGAACTATGAATTGCATTTTTTAAATTTCTATTTAATTTCTATTTTTTAGAACTATAGGCTGTTGCTTACGATATAATAGAATATAATAGAATAGAATAGAATTTTTTATTGGCCAAGTGTGATTGGACACACAAGGAATTTGTCTTGGTGCATATGCTCTCAACGTACATAAAATAAAATATACATTTGTCAAGAATCATGTGGTACAACACTTAATGATTGTCATAGGGGTCAAATAAGCAATGAAGAAGCAATATTAATAAAAATCTTAGGATATACGCAACAAGTTACAGTCATACAGTCAACATGGGAGGAAATGGGTGATAGGAATGATGAGGAAAACTAGTAGAATAGAAGTGCAGATTTAGTAGAAAGTCTGACAGTGTTGAGGGAATTATTTGTTTAGTAGAGTGATGGCGTTCGGGAAAAAACTGTT
This sequence comes from Erythrolamprus reginae, assembly GCF_031021105.1. Classification (NCBI taxonomy): domain Eukaryota; kingdom Metazoa; phylum Chordata; class Lepidosauria; order Squamata; family Dipsadidae; genus Erythrolamprus; species Erythrolamprus reginae. The sequence goes on along the minus strand of NC_091950.1, from coordinate 93,415,234 downwards.
CTTGTGTCTAGTTGTCTTGGTGTGCAGTGCTCTGTAGCGACGTTTTGAGGGTAGGAGTTGAAACAATTTGTGTCCAGGATGTGAGGGGTCAGTAAATATTTTACCCGCCCTCTTTTTGACTCGTGCAGTATACAGGTCCTCAATGGAAGGCAGATTGGCAGCAACTGTTTTTTCCGCAATTCTGATTATCCTCTGAAGTCTGTGTCGGTCCTGTTGGGTTGCAGCACCAAACCAGACAGTTATAGAGGTGCAGATGACAGACTCAATGATTCCTCTATAGAACTGAATCAGCAGCTCCTTGGGCAGTTTGAGCTTCCTGAGCTGGCGCAGAAAGAATCATTATCAAATAACAGATATTGCATTTTTTATAAATCACATAGGGATCTAATTGCACACGTTGAATGGTTTATGTTTCAGCTCATAAGTAAATATCTATAATCCCTAGATCATGGGTTGGCAACCTTAAAAACGCAAAGACCCATTTGGATCCGTTTCCAAGAGAAAACAAAACACTGGGAACCACAAATCCTGGGTGGGCATGGCCAACTCTATATCACTCACTCCCACTGAATCACATGACTCTCCAGCCACACCTATCCAAGTTTTGTGGCTCTTTATGTTTTCTTTTCTATGGGAAACTGGTATGTATATATCTTCCTCCCCCCTCTCTCTCCCTCCCTCCCATCTTTCTCTCTCTCTCCCTTTCCCCATCTCTTATCTTTCTCTCCCTTCATTCCCCTCTCATTTCTCTTTCTCTCTCCTTCCAATCTCTCTTTCTCTCTCCCTCTCATTGCTCTCTGTCTCCTTCCCTCATCTCTCTCTTTCTCCCATCTCTCTCTGCTGAGGAACAATCGCTACCCTCTGCAGAAGCTTCCCTTCGGGTGACCCTTCTCCCCCTCTCACAACTCCCTGGCTGGCTGTGGCAGAGCCAGGAGAGTGTGCGTGCATGGGGAGACCCTCCTCAAGTGAGCGCCAAAGTGCAGGAAAGCCATGCGTGGAGGGCGGCCAGCCGCTCACTTAAGGAGGGTCTTTGGATGTGGCTTCTCTCCTGCCCTAAGAATACGGCCATCGCCTTGCCATGCCCACCCATCCCCACATGAGAGGAGGAAGAGGAGAGTCGCTGAAGTCTAAGTGGAGGAGTGAAGGCAGCATTCGCTTCCTACCGCTTCATGCTGGAGCTTACTTCCTCCTCCTCTTGACCAAAGAGCTACCAATTGCATGTGTGGACACAGCAAGGCAATGGTCAGATACTTAGGACAGGAGAGAAGCCGCATCTAAAGACCCTCCTTAAGCAAGTGTCTGCCTCTGCACATACCTTTGCTGCCCTTTGGCACTCACTTGAGGAGGGTTTCTCTGCATGTGCACACCCTCCTAGCCTCACCACAGTCAGCCAGAGGAGAGGAGGGTCGCCTGAAGGGAAGCCTCTGCCAGGGGTGGTGATTATTCCTCAACCAGCATTGGAGAATCATTGTTGACCATTTCTCTATTCCTGCTGTCACCATTACCTGCTCAGGCCAGGTGAGGGAGGAGAGGGCGAGGGGTGGGGCTAGTCAGTGATGAGAAGGGAGTCACAGGAGAGGGCCCAAAGAGCTGCATGTGGCTCCAGAGCTGCGGGTTGCCCACCCATTCCCTAGATTGAATATTTCTTTAATTTTCTTGATTCCACTAAATTTTCTGGGAAATATATCCCTAAACGGGTACATTTTGTCTTCCACTTATAAAAAGAGCTGTCATTTTCAACATAATTCAAATAGAATCACCTAAGAATGAGATGGAGCTGTGCATAAATCTAATAAATAAATTAAAAATATTTGTTTTTTTTAAATAAGTCAAAATAGTCTTATAAGCTATAGCAATTAATGTATCTTGCAGCAATGAATTTCATAAATTTATGACTTTTATATATGAATAAACACTTTCTTTAAAACCTAACCTAATAAATTTTATTTGGGGTTCTCATGTTTTCAATTCTGATATTGCAGTGAGAAAAAATGTTTTTGAAACTTACATATTTCAATTACATTTTTCATTTAAGTTTGCTTAGCTAAAAGTTTTCTGATTGTAATATCAGAATATCATATTACCATCTGTTTGTAATATTGTGGAAGTGATGTGCCGGTATCTGGAGGCTGTTAGGTTTGGATGGGTGTTAACAAGCTCAAGCTCAACCCTGACAAGACGGAGTGGCTGTGGGTTCTGCCTCCCAAGGATAATCCCACCTGTCTGTCCATTACCCTGGGGGAGGGAGCTTCTACCCCCCCCTCAAAAAGGCTCTACAACTTGGGCATCCTTCTTGATCCACAGCTGAAACTAGACCACCTTCTCTTGGCTGTGGTGAGGGAGACATTCGCCCAAGTTCAGCTGGTGCACCAGTTGCAGTCCCATTTGAACCAGGAGTCTCTTCTCACATGCCCTTATTACCTTGAGGTTCGACTACTGCAATGCTCTCTACATGAGGCTACCTTTGAAGAACGTTTGGAGAATGCAGATGGTGCAAAATGCAGCTGTGCTAATAGTGATGGGCCTCCCAAGATATGCCCATGTCTCTCCAGCAGTCCGTGAGCTGCATTGTTTGCTGATTGGTCTCTGAGCACAATTCAAAGTGTTGGTTATAAAGCCCTACATGGCATTGGACCAGATTACTTGCGGGGCTATCTTCTTGCCTCACGTATCCCAGCAGTTGGGCAGTTCCCACAGTCAGCCTTCTCCAGGGCCTGTCAGCAGGCAATGCCACCTGGCAGGACCTAGGGGAAGAGCTTTCTCTGTGGCAGCTCCGACCTTCTGGAATCAACTCCCCCTGGAGATTCTTACTGCCCCCATCTCCCAGCCTTTTGTAAAGCCTTAAAAACGCACCTTTGCATTTGGGCTCATTGAATTTTAATATCTACTCCAGCCTATGATTGAATTGATAAAAGTATGTTAGTATGAAACATGAATGATTGGTTTTAAATAAACTGAGGTTTAGAATGTGATATTTCTTAGTTTTTTTACATGTTTTAGATTTGATGTTTTTTAGTATTTTAAATGTTAGATTTCTCACATATTGTATTTGTTTTGTTGTAAACTGCCCTGAGTCTCAGGAGAAGGGTGCCATAGAAATAAAATGAATGAATGAATGTTTCTATGTGTTTGGTATAAACTCTGACATATTGAAGTACAATTGTGTACATCTGCCTTTTATCTTATACTGTAATGAACTTTTACCATCCTAAGAGATTTTAAAACATGCATTTTCTTAATATGAACATTTGAGATATCTGGTTTTATTTTTTTTAAATGCAGATACATGCAGACCCATACACAGAACAGTCTATGGAATTTTATTCTGTCAGAAGTAGTAGTCTAGATTGAATTGTTACTCACATCTTGCTGATTGAGGAAAGGAAATATTTTTGGCAGTTCTCTAAACCTAGGGCCTCCTGACTCTTACAGGAGATAGTCCTTGAATTGCCACAGACTCTTTGTTCTCAAGTAATAAGAGTTGTCTAAGAGAAATTCCATGTTTTATGTTATTTTCCAGTATTCACGTCCGTAGAACAGACAAAGTGGGAACAGAAGCAGCATTTCATCCAATTGAAGAATACATGACACATGTTGAAGAACGTTTCCAACTTCTTTCCCGTAGAAAGCATATTGACAAAAAACGAGTCTATTTGGCTACAGATGATCCTTCGCTATTGCAAGAGGCAAAATCCAAGTAAGGCATCCTGGTTCACAGTTGCTGCAAAAGTGGTTTTACATGCTGCAGATCCATATTTAAATAATATGTTTTTTTCAATGTTATTATTTTGTTTCAGAACTTTTCCAAATTTCAATAAATTTAACTCAACATTATTTGAAATAATATCCAAACTTTTTGGGGGGGTTAGAATTGAAAGTAGAGAAAATATCATTATTTACATTAAAAATTTCCACTACATAGTGTTCTTGCTCCCATGGTGTAAAATTCTGTAAAACATTCCCTGGCATGAAAAGTTTCTTTGTCTTCTCAATCCAGTTCATTATGTTTAATTTTTTTCTGGAATCCTATCTCTGTCTCAATCAACTTATAAAAACTATTGTCCCCCCATCATTCTCTAACTTCAATTGATGTATCACAATATAAATCACTTAGTGATTTTCAGTTACACATTAAACTTGTAAGGAAAAATCAGACGTATAGCTCTGATTTTCTACTTAATGGTTCCTACTCAAGGAAGATTAAGAAAAAAACCCAACTATTTATCCCTAGATGCAGATGTAAGATAAGCTAGTGGCTACTCAAGATGAAAACTGCTGGGAAATTGGTAGGAACTAGGATATAATGCAAGAGAGAAAATTGAACCAAGAGCTGAATTAACTAGTCCCTTTTCTGCTCTTACACTACTTGGCCAAACAATTTGCTATACTGTTGACTGTGATTTCCAATTAATCCATATTTGGACATTGTTATAGTTTTACTTCTTGTTTGGAAGGAAGCCATTGGGATAAATTACTATAAAATAAAATAAAAAATAAAAACTATTTTCTTTTAGTTTGAGGAGAGTTATCTTCAGATACTTTTGTCCAGTTTAACTGTTAACAGTTAATTACTGGGTTTTATATTTATATTTCTACTCAATTTCTTGTGGATTCATCTTGGCATTCTCTCTTTATAAAAGTTGAAAGCATAGTTTTCAATTTTAAAAATCTCCTTTCTTTCCAGTGCCCTTATTGAGGAAAGACAAACCTATAAAGAACACAGTTGCAGTGCCTGGGTCTAGTTTCCTGTTGACCAAAGGCTTTTCCTTTTCAGGATTTAATTCCAGGGTTCCATCCCCTCCCTCTTTCTATGTTATTGTACTGAGAGTTTCCTTGCTGGTAAATGGCAAGCAGCATCTAATATGCATATTAATGGTATACAGTTGCAGTTATCTCTTTCAGCAGAAAGGTATCATGATTGTTTGTGTAAAAGGCTGCCAAGCTTGATGGTATAAAAAGCTTCAGATTGAAGCTTGATGGTATAAAAAGCTTCAGATACAAGTAGTTTTACTTCTTACAAAATACAGTCAGTTTTCCATTTATTAATAAAAATTATAATAACGTATGTGGTCTTCCTTATTATGCCTAAGTGTTAGTTCAGAGCAAGAATTCAGACTTAATTCATAAATTGTGCAGAGATACTACACTATTCCCAAAAGAAATCAAAAGTGTGATATTGTCATACATTTTTTTTTCAGATATCCAAACTATGAATTCATAAGTGACAATTCCATATCATGGTCAGCGGGTCTTCATAATCGATACACTGAAAACTCTCTGCGGGGTGTTATTTTGGATATATACTTCTTGTCTCAGGCAGACTTCCTTGTGTGCACTTTTTCTTCACAGGTAAGCTGATTACTATTCCAAAACTTGAGGCAAATTAGAAATTCATAGTGCACACACATTTAAGGCTTATGAGATCATTTTAAATTAATAATAGTAATACATAATAGAATTACCAAAAATCAGTATTTTAAACATTCTGTGTAGAAATTAACAAGAAAGCATATCCTTTGCAAATAAATGTAAATCAATTGAAAGGTTCTTTTCCCAACTAATCATGCAAATTGGAAAGAATAAGTAGAATTTTAATATTTTAACATCAGTAAACCTCTGTTTTTTTGCTGTAGTTTGGGACAGACAAATAAAATGAAATATTTCTTAATGCATTTTATATCTGCGGTATTGCTGCAAAATGGCTAATAGTTTAACTATTAGTAATGACTAGTTTAGAAACCTTTAGATCAGGGGTGAAATTTAGCAGGTTCTGACAGGTTCCGCAGAATCCGTAGCAGAAATTTTGAGTAGTCTGGAGAACCAGCAAATACCACCTCTGGCTGATCTCAGAGTTGGGTGGGAATAGAGATTTTGCAATATCCTTCCGCCTGGATTTGGGAGGGAATGGAGATTTTGCAGTATCTTTCTCCTGCCATGCCCACCATGCCACGCCCACAGAACCAGTAGGGAAACATTTTGAATTTCATCCTTGCTTTAGATATTATTTGATTGATATTTTGGAATCAAGGCCAAAAATATGCTTCAGGCCATGAATGTGGCTACACTTTCTTAAAATCAAATATATATTTTCCTGAGATTTCATACTCCATGAACCTGGTAAAGGGGACTGCAGTCAAATATTATATTTGAATTGTGAAGTACTTTTTACTTTTGAATCTGAAGTACTAAAGGCATTATTTTTATTAATGGATTATGTGTCTTTTAAAAGCGTATTGCCCAACTCCAGATGATAACAACATAGAAGTGTTTCTTTTGTTGAATACTATGGATGATTTGCTAGAAACATTATGTTTGCTAGTCCTAGATATCTCTAAGTACACTAAATAAAACTGTACTATACTACCAAACAGTTTACTAATTTTGTTCCTAAAAGGAATACATTCTGAAGCATAGTCATCACACCAACTAATGTTTTTTTATCTACAGGACAATTACATATCTGTTTTGAAATGACAGCTTTTATTTTATTTTTTATCAAGTTTCAATTAAATTAACATTGACTATAAATACATTATTTAAACATTTTATCTTTTGAAAAATAATGATTCACTGTGAACATTATAGAAGTATCATTGCTAAAATAGTTGATAGAAATTTTGTATCTTGTTTGCTGTATCTTTTTTCAGCCTCCTTGTCTCTTAGTTCCCAGCTCTTTTGCTCCCTATGTTCTGGGTTTTCTTCCTATCTTCCCAACTTCCTCTGTATGAGATTTTAATCTTAGCCAGACTTCCAGTTTTTCTTTCAACAAAGCTAGAATACATATTTGATTCCCTAAATCAAATATGTATTTATTTGATTCCCTAAATCAAATATGTATTCTAGCTTTGTTGAACAATTTTCTGTATACCCAATGACAAATGGTTAATTGTAATACAATAGATTTAAAACTTCCTTAACAGCAAGAAGATGTTCCCCATCTATCATGGTCTCTGGCACAATATCAATTAACTTCCTGCATAAATGATGTATTTCTTGGTTCTTTTTTTTTACTTTTAAAATCTTAATACAGTGATACCTCGTCTTATGAATGCCCCTTCACATGAACTTTTCGTGATACGAACCCGGGGTTTACAATTTGTTTGCCTTGTCTTAAGAACCATTTTCGTTTTACGAACCCAAGCCCAGATGTGTGGGCTCTCTTACTGTGTGTGCGCTATCGTGCTACGTGTGCGCTCTCTGACTGCCGCAGGGATTTCCCTGCCTTGTGACTGTCACCGCCTGGATTTCCCATTTGATTACAGCCCCCGTCTTCTGCAGCCCCTTCGCTAAAAGCCCAGGACAAAAGCGCTCCCAGCAAAGGGGCTGCGAGAGGGGCAGGGCGGGCATTCTGGAAGCGCTCAGAGAAAGCGCTCCCAGCGAAGCGGCTGCGAGAACGCTTTCTCTGAGCGCTTTGGGAACACCTGCCCCGCCTCTCCTGCAGCCCCTTCACTGACAGCCCTGGACGAAAGCGCTCCCAGCGAAGGGGCTACGAGAGGGGCGGTGCAGGCGTTCCCAAAGCGCTCGGAGGAAACCAGCTCCTTCGCTGGGAGCGCTTTCGCTGAGCCAGCCCCTTTGCAACCACCCCTCTGCTCCAGCCCCGCCCTCCCAAAGGGTGGGGCTGCCATGTCCCGGCGGGTTCCATCCCTCTTGCCAGGACAAGAGGAGAGTGGCGGCGGCAGCGGTTTCCCTTTCAGAAGCAGCAGCAGTGCTGGGAAGTGTAGTAAAATGGGGCAGAATTCACTTAACAAATATCTTACTTAGCAACAGAAATGTTGGTCACAGGACTACCTATACTTAAGGACTACCTATATTTAAGGTAGTCCTCAACCACAATGGAGCCCCAAATTTCTATTGTTAAATAAGACAGTTGTTAAGTGAGTTTTGCCCCACCTTTTTTGCCACAATTGTTAAATGAATCGCTGCAATTGTTTGGTTAGCAACATGGTTGTTAGTGAATCTGGCTTCCCCATTGACTTTGCTTGTCATAATGTTGTAAAAGGTAATTACAGGACCCCAGGAAATGGCAAATGTCATAAATACATGTCAATTGCGAAGCACCCAAATTTTGACCATGTGCCCATGGGGGATGCTGCAACAGTCATAGGCATAAAAAACAGTCATAAATCGCTTTTTTTCAGTCCCATTGTAACTTCAAATGGTCACTAAATAAGTTGAGGGCCATCTATAAAAGACTAAGGAGAGTTGCATTCCATTATATTATTGGATATGTGTTAAGAATAAAGACAAGAAAAGTTTAATAATATGCATTTCTTTTAAATATGTTTAATCAATGGGCAGATGCTAAATAATATCAACCTGATAATATGTTTTTCTTTATTTTTCTAGGTTTGTAGAGTTGCTTACGAAATCATGCAGACATTACACCCTGATGCATCTGCCTATTTTCATTCTTTGGATGATATTTATTATTTTGGGGGACAAAATGCCCACAACCAGATTGCAATTTATGCTCATCACCCTCGAACTGCTGATGAAATTCCTATGGAAGCTGGAGATATAATTGGTGTTGCTGGAAACCACTGGGATGGCTATTCCAAAGGCATCAATAGAAAATTAGGGAGAACGGGTTTATACCCTTCCTATAAAGTAAAAGAGAAAATTGAGACAGTCAAGTATCCCATATATGAAGAGGCTGACAAATAAAGGCAAGCAAAATAATTCATAGCAACTTTTACTTTGAACTCTTACAACCGACCATATTGTTGACTTTTGTAGGATGTGAATTTGCAATTTAACATATGGTTAAAATGAAAGCCTTTTACTGTTCAGACTGGATGCACAGCTTGGGACAATTTGATAGGGCACTGTTTGAACTTTGTTATATGCACACTGCACACATGCACACTGATACACATTCAACAGGAACTATTGTTTTATACAATTTGTCTTTCTGAGAATATGTTCCTCCCATGAATCATATATGAATTTTGGGCTCAGTTCTTCGCCATTAATAAACTATAAGACTTTTAACACTGTTGCATTATGTAATTTAAGTGACATGAGGATATTTTGTATGTGCAGAATATAAAATATGGTGCCTCTTTCTGGAAGATCAGTGACATTTTAGAAGAGCCATGTTTCGTTCTCCTAATGGGCAAGAATTGTACTTGCCTTTCACTGATGTTGTTATGACCACTCAACATGCTCCAACCAACAGATTTAAACAATCAGAATACGTATTTCTTTACAGGGTTTTTTGCTAGCAATTTCATTGATTAATTCACCTCATCATTAATTAAAAAATACATCCAACTATACAATAATTGTCTGGTAGAAATTTTTGTAAAACTATGCCATGAACTGATTCTTTAGTACTGTTTCTGGACATTGTCTTTGATAACAAAAAATAAATTAAAAAATGAATGGTTGGAGTGCTACCAGTAATATGATTTTAAAATTAGGACAACCTTGTTGAATGGAATATATTTCTATTCTTTTATTGAGAAAGCTCTGAAATTTCATTTCATGTGTCTATTGATTCCTTGTTTGGCAGAGAGCCAAGGCCTGGGATCATCTCTTACAAGTATGGTGTTGAGAAAATCTTTTTTATTTCTGATGTGTTTTTGTTTTGCTTTGCTTTGTTTTTGCTGTACATTGAAGTAATATAGATTGGCATTGTTCAAATTATTGAAAAGATAAATACCCTTGGATCATTATGGAAGAACCAATATTCTCCAAACTAGTATCATCGCGCTCTATTGGATTCCAGCTTCTATACTACTTAGTCAGCATTGCCAAAGATTGAAAATCATAAAAATGGAGGTCCAACCCCAACCCCAGGAATGCTGCTGTTATGATTTTGGTATTAATATAGTAACAATGGTTTTAATAACTTCTTATGTAATTGGCCTGGGTTGGCTTTCCCCATCACTGCACAGAAACATTTCTATCCATCAGCATAAAAAAACAAATGGGTGGGACAAAATTGAAATTCACCCTTGAATGTGTCAGGTGTTCTGAGAAATTGTTTTTTTCCCTGGCTGATTTTCAGCAGGAACGTTTCTTTTCCCTTCCCATATTCTATTCTGTGAGATAAATCAATACATTTTCATTAAGATTTTTGTAATTGCCCTACCTTGCCCAAAATCAAGTGAAGCGCCCATCTGCATCATTGAGGTAGTAGGATTTTTCATTAAATATAACCTGCCATGCCCTTCCCACTGATTTTTAAAAAGTTAATAGATAAAATTATATCACAGATATTTTTCTCTAAAGAAAGTAAAGAGCAACTTGGTCCCAACATAGAATGCTTGGATGTAATGGAGTGGGTAGGTTTCCATAACCTTCTAGGTGTGTTTGGAAGTTTTCCCTCTCCTTTTTATATCAGTGGAACTGTTTTCTCTTATCATTTGTATGTAAGGAAAAAGTTACATTTACCTACCTCTGATTTCTTCTTCTCTATACTGCTTTCACAGTATCAGTCCCTCTCTCTTTAGCCACCTTCTCATCTGTTTGCTTCCCCACCTCTCGGAATGTGTTTCCTCCTCCATACCTTTTATCTTCCTCATGTCTGAGAGAAAAGAGCAGTGGGAACTTAATTGTGTACCTCCACAATTACCAGTTTCACATAGTCATCCTTCCACCCCTTTCAATCTTATCAATAATGCTTTTTAAATGCCAATTATGCCCACACATACCCCAGATGTCATGTATCCTTCAGTGACCTAAGGTGACATTTGTTTTAGCTAATGAGTTGGAAAGCAAAACAGTTCATTATTATGGAACAGTAAAAAATTACTGCTTGGGACTGATCATTAAAATATATCTATTTCTAAGTGCCTGTTAATATTGAAGCTTAACCTTCGAGTTTAGATCATGCTGGTACCAGTTCAGTGTCGGAATGCTTTCTCTCCCTTGGATTCAAATGCCCCAAACATCTATGCTGTCTTTGCTTTAATGGTCTGATTCTTGGATAAAGTGTCATTTGCTTGATGCAGTTTACAGAGATTAAAAGCTGAGTGTAATTTCCCCTCCTGACGATAACGGTTAATGGAAAAGCACTTCTGGTATTATATTAGAACTTTGTTTGAACACATGAGCACTTTGTAGCATCGGCTGCTCCAATGTATTTTTAATTTGAGCAAATATATCATTTCCTCTGTTTATGAAATTACAAATTCTAATTACCATTAGCAGAAAAGCATTCTGGTTTGGATCATCTTCTGTAAATATTTTAAAATATTATTGGGAAACATAATTTGGTACTTTGTTAAAAGTTATGATTGTGTTGTAATTGCTCCCATTTCAATGAGTCTTACCCTGAGACACCAACTCTGAGTTAAACTTTTAATTGTGAAAAAAATGCAAAAGCAGCATGTTAATTCAGAAATAACATCTGTTTAGGTTAAAGATATCCATGGGGTCTATCCCAGTGCATATATCAGCAATTTCTCCAGATATGTTGTGACTATAAATCCACACACTCCCAGCTAACAGGACAGCAGGTTCAGGAGGGTAGATATTTGTGCACAGGCACAAAATAATAATTTTTAAAAACATTAATTCTATCTCCCTTTCATGAATGGGATAAATAAATGTGCTCTCCTGTAATATTTATAATAGCAAGTAGTGAAGACCTCAAAATGTGAAGTCTGGTGGCTACATCATTCCTATCAGCATATTACAACCACTTTAGGAAATCATTATAAAAAAAACTACATAGTCCAATTCTAAAGTCTTAAGCCACACATTTCCAATTTCCCCTCAGTCATTCTTTTATACTTTGCAGAAGTGACTAGCTTTGTTCATAGCAATATCAGAGTGCCCCTCATATCATTCAACATGCCCCGCTCACCAGCCTTGTCCAAGATGCAATAACGTTTAACAATGCAATGCCAGTTATGGTCCTTTGAGACTGAATTTCTTTCAAATCTCCCAAATTTTTCAGAAGTGAATGTCCTTTCAACTGAGTCACCCATTTGTGCATTTCTTCCTTTTTTATTCACTTGAAAATAAGGCCATTTTATCATAATTTTCTTTGTAATAGGAAGAATTTCTTGGCTGACTCTCATATATGCATTGAAGCTTAACCGTTCCTCTCCAAGTCAGGGAGCCAACTTTTTACATGTATAAATTATTTAGCTCCACTCCATTGAAAAATAGCTTTTCCCTGAGAAGATGGCAGGAAATGGATTGTGTTTGAATAGCTGAGTAACCTTATGATCTATTTCATCAAGACTTTTCATATAAAGCTTATAAAATATATAGTTTTCCACTTGAAATGCACCCCCTCCCAAAAAAATCAACTACCCCATTGTATCATAGCAGTATTAGCCTTAATACTTATCACTGGATAAGGTACCACCCAAAATGACAACCCCCCCCCCCCCCAAAAAAAAAAAAAAATCCCAGAAAGTTTTCAAATTCATCAGGCAACATTTTGCTAAGAAGAGAAAGAAAAACAGGGCAAGGCATATCCAAAAGCAGACCAGAGGTTTTAAATCATAAGCACCATAGACCAAAGAGGTTCTGGACATAACAACAGTTCTGTACCATGTTTCCCTGAAAAAAAGACCGTGTCTTATTTTTTTTTTTTTAAACCTGCAATAAGGGCTTGGCCTTATTTGGGGGGCTGTCTTATTATTTTGGGGTGACAGGTGGTGAGGGGGGGGGAAGAAGCAAGGGGCAGGAATCTCTGCCATGGGCAGCAAGGGGTGGTGGTGGCAAGAATTGTGGCTGCTTTTACATCCAATTGAGACTGCAAAAGCAGCAGGAGACCCCACGTGTCTCATGCCCCCTTCAAGAATAGCCTTACTTCAGCTGGTTGCCAAGCCCGATTGAGACTCCCTGGGGTGGAGCCCAGTGCTTGAGAGGTTCTTGGGAAAGGTGAAAGCCTTTTACTGCAACCAAGCCCCTCTCTCAGGTGGGCAGGAAGCACCCTCCTACCATGCAGCCAGCTGGTTGAAAATCGGGCAGCCCTGTGAACTGCTCCCCAGCTGGACACAAAACACAGAACTGGCAGGAAGGTGTCTCCTTTGGACTACTGAGTGCCAGCCTGCACATTGCAAAGAAGAATGAAGCAAGGCAGGTGGTAGTGGTGGTGGACAAAGCAAGGCAGGAGCTGCGGAGCTGCCCCAAAGCTCCCTATTGATTTATCCCAGTGATGGCGAATCTATGGCATGGGTGCCACAGGTGGCACACGGAGCCATATCTTCTGGCACACAAGCTGCTGCCCTAGCTCAGCTCCAATGTGAATGTGTGTGCTGGCCAGCTGATTTTTGGCTTCCAGAGAGCTTCTAGGGGAATGGGAGACTGTTTTTACCCTCTCCCGGTTCCTTTACCCTCCTTTAGAGCCTGGGGAGGGTGAAACATGAGCCTACCTGGTCCAACCAAAAGTTGGTAAGCAGGCCATTTCTGGCCTCCAGAGGGCCTTCAGGGGCAGGGGGAACTGTTTTCGCCCTCCCCAGGCATTGAATTATGGGTGTGGGCACTCAGGCCTCACGCCCGAGGGAAAAAAGGTTCACCATCACTGATTTACCCAAAGCTCCTTCAGCCAGGCCACCCATGCCAACCCCAACCCCCCATTTCTTACACACGCATATAGAGATCACACACACACACACACACACACACACACACACACCCAAGGCAGGCACACATCTTCATTAGCCTGCTTTCCAGTTCCATTCTGCACCTTCACCTGCAGGGCAAGAAAAGTAGTTGTTGCGGTTTGTTTAAGCAAAATACTGGTAGCTCAATCCTTCCAACTGCTCATGAAGAAAAATAAAATCTCACCAAGTTGGAAGGTGTTTTTACCATAGTCCCATAGGCTATGCCCATTTCTTGCCCTGCATATGATGCTGGATAATGGTTATCAAAAATAGGTTAGTGAAGGGATGTGGCTGCTTTGGGAGGGTTGGTGTGTGTGTGTGTGTGAGAGAGAGAGAGAGAGAGAGATGGGGCGGATGGAGAGAACATTGTTGCCAACCCTGGATAACTCTCTGAAGTTGGATCTTTCTCTCTCTCTCTCTCTCTGACACACACACACTGTTCTTTCTTTGATGATCTGCAGGAAAAAGGGCTAGGGGATTTTCCTGCAACCTGTTTCTTTGGGATCAGAGCACAGACACAGATCCCCCAAATTCTCCATCTGAAATTTTCTGCCTTGCAATCTTGGAAGGGGCATCAGTGTGATCCCACAGAAAGGACAGACTGCAGGAAAATCGCGCCTCTCCTTTTTGATCTGCATCTGATTTTTTTTCCCAACCTTGGCAACTTGAAGATATTTGGACTTCAACTCTCAGAGTCGATGCTGGCTGGGGGATTCTGGGAGTTGAAGTCCAAATGTCTTCAAGTTGCCAAGGTTGCGAAACACTGCTCTACAGGTATTAAAACAGAAAGTTGATTTCTTTGAAATTAGATCATTTACAAAACCTGTAATAATAACATCCCCAATAATTAGCATAATTTTAGAGATTCAGATAGACTATATACAACTAGTACTGTATCACAATATTATGCAAAAATATATATAAAAAGTACAGTGACCATGCTCAATACAATGCAGTATAAAAGTTAGATAACAATTTGTAAACCTTTATGAAGTTCATTTATATGTGATTCTTAATCTCTTTCAGTGAGTTCTCTCATGGAACCCAAGATGGCACATCATTTGGATCATCCTCTGAATGATTGTATAAAAAATGTCATTTCAAAAATCCTTTCCTTAATGAAAGCTTCCTAAAATGCAATATCTATATTAAATAGTCTGAAAATTATAATTACAAAAATACAATGTTATAGATTGTTTATTTTATGCTGAACTTCTACATAAAATGCAGACTTTCTAAAGACTTGCTTTGATAGTTAACTAAAAAAGCATAAAATAATAACAAGGACAAAAAAATAATATTACCCAACACTGATTATATCTGTTGAAAAAATTGTGATAGCTCCATTATTCAACAACAAATTAAAACTTGATCACACAAACTGACATTATCCACACTTTCTTCTATCGTGTTTCCTCGAAAATAAGACTCTGTCTTATATTTTTTGAACCTTTAAATAAGTGCTCGGCCTTATTGCCATGCACTCAAAGGCCTGATTGGGCTTATTATCAGGGGATGTCTAATTCGGGGGGGGGGGGAAGTCTAAGTTAATAGAAATTCAGTTTGAAGATTTAAGAGCTGACACAATTCTTCAACCTGTCTTTCTGAGACGGCATTATGATCTTTTGAGAATAGTCCAAACTCGGTAAATCCAGAATTCTTTTTAGATAGATTGATTATGTGTTAACAGATCAATGTCAACTCTTAGCAACCACACAGATAGATTTCCTCCATGACAATTTGCCCATAATCTAGTCAGTCTTTCAGGTCTTCTAATGATGTACCCATCACTGCTATAACTTGTTCTTTATGCCCTGCTATTGATTGGCCTCTTCCCTTTCATTTTTCCCACCATGAATGAAAGCCTTTTCCAAAGAGCTAAGTCTTTGTATAATGTTTCCAAGCAAAAATATTTCCCTGAGCCTGATCATTTGTGCCAATTTATACAAATTTTAAATCTTAATTTCCTTCCACAAAGCTGGTCACCAGACTAAGAATATCCAACAAATTAGAAGATGCCAAAGACAGGATACCATGGATTAAAGCATATGTATTAATATACCTTCAAATTGATTGCATATCTAATAGAAAAAGTTCAACAAGTAATCTTTTTGAAGTATTCATTGAAGAGTCCAATCAATTAATTCTTTGATGAATTAACTTTTAAGTATAAATACAATTAAGGTTACATGTCCCATTTGCAGCCAATATATTATATATAAATGGGTTTTTAAAATAAGAATTTACCCAAAGGAATATTTTATAATGAAAGCAAATATCAAATATTAATTTATTTCCTACCAGTGTGTCTGATAGGAAATGTGTCAAATGTGTCTGGTCATCCTCAATGTTGGAAATAAAACCCAATTCCTATTATTCTTAAAACTTAAATAAATGAAATCTTTATTATGGTTACAGACCACCATAAGAAGGCTAGGATACAAACAATATTTTTTAAACTAAACTTAATTTAATTTAAAAATATGAAAACAAAAGTCACACAAAGTTAAGCATAATTTTATTTATTCCTTTTTGAACTGCACAGAGGTAAATACACACACACACACACACATACACACACACACACACAAATATACACATGTCCCTGGGTGTCTGTGTTTATTTACATCTACAATGTATCTTTTCTTTTATGTACACTGGGAGCGTATGCACCAAAGACAAATTCCTTGTGTGTCCAATCACACTTGGCCAATAAAAATTTTTTTCCTCTTCTATTCACACTTAGAACCCACATACAATATAATCAATAACATTTAGTTCCATACAATATAGAACTGAAGAAATATGCCAAATCATATGATTTAAAAAATTCATACTGAAGTTATAATTGGGGGGTTTAATAATTGATTCATCATTTTACAAAATTTAAGTAGAAGTAACATCAACATCCCACTTAGGAGAGAGATCATTTCTAAAATGATATTCACAATATTTTCATATTTGACTTTTTTCCAGAAATTGCTAGATATTTTTTAAAATCTAGTAATATCAGATTAATAAACAATAAATGTTTTTGTATTAAACAATTTGAAATATTCAAAGCTATCAAGAAGAGTATTTTCCTATGAATATTTATTTATAAATACTGTATATAATATAATCAAAGCAAAAGACAAAACCTAAAGGTTTTTGGTCGTTAGGAAACATTGCCTCTTAATAAAATATTAGATTGATGGTAGTATATTCCATCAAATCTAATGCAAAGTTGATTACATGGAGAGCATTTGCCTATAAAGTCAGCAAGAGTCTGACATAGCAAAATGATTAAAAACAATAGATTCCAGACTGTAGAATATGCTTTACTGTATTTATCATATTGCTGTACAGTTTCCAGAAATCTGACAAAAATGATTGCTATTTTTTTTAAAGGCCCAAAATATAGAAGCCATTTGCTATAGCTTCAGCTCCATTTCTCCCATCTGCATGCTTTGACTATCACAAAAGAGTCTAATAATACAAGCCAATGATTTCAGCTCCAAATTATATATAAGAGGAGATAAGGAACAACCTTGATGAGTCTCACAATAAATTTTAATGGAGGGAAAATAATCCCATTAGAAAGTTTTCTAGCAGAATGACAGGAATCGTATATGTGGTGGGGAACTAACCTTTTTTCTACCGCCAGCTCCACAAATTTAATTTGTACAACATTGAAGGTTATTTTCCATGATCAAAAAACCCCCATTATGGCCATATTTCATATTTCTCAGACTATGCTGCTGAAATATCTACCAATAACTTCATTTTATCAGAAACTTCGCACCCTTTTAAAAAGCCAGATTATAGATAGATATAACATTGTTTATATACATAAGATGGGTATTGATAAGAGGGAACAATTGGACAGGAACGGTATGCACGCTGGTGTGCTTATATACGCCCCTTACTGACCTCTTAGGAATCGGCTGAGGTCAACATTGGACAGTTGCTATTGGCTCCAGGGACCAGGTACAAACATGGAAAAGAGCCTATTTGTTCAAATGATACAGTCTAGCATCCAGTGTTCCATAGTGATAAATCCACTATCTTTGTTATAAGTCTTTAACCCATTCCTAATATTGTTTACCAGCCATGCAAGTAGGATGTTTAAAATCAATTGTCATTTTGACATCTTACTGACTAAAACGGGCACTAGAAAATGGCCTGCCTGTATACTAACTTCTGGGGAAAACTTCTGTGGAAGCCATGTCAAGCTGTAACATCAAACTGGGATCCAGATCACAAATGGTACAAAAGATATATGCTAATTTGTTACCGAAAGGAAGGCAAGGATTGCGATTATATCGTGCAAAGAATACAAAGGTGAATCTTTGAAACATTTAAATGGAAAAGGATGAGATATGAATGTTCTTCCAGAGAAATCTTCAAGACTTACAAATGTTCATTTATAATAAAATAAAATAAAATAAAAGCCAAGAGTTGCTTTCTAGTGAATTGGATAGCAGGTGCTGAATTTAATAATACAAATAGATACAAATAGAATGTCAATTTTTTCTCTCCTAAAGTCAGAGGGACCATTTCCACCCTCCACTGGATGTGGTGACAATTATACAGCGATTTGTCAAAGGTGCTTTAATTTGGATTCTTAACCTGAGTAAGGGACTCTATTCAATAGCCTAAATACTTCATCTAATTCTATAGCTTTATAATCCTATAATCCAACACAAAATAAAGTGCAATTACTGTAAACTCTCTGATTTCAACACTGTATGGTCAATTGCCAGGGGGGGGGGAGCCCTCCCTCAACTGAATAGGGCTTATTTTCTGGTAAGAATTTTTATAATCAATGTTTGCTGTGTTTGGTCTGATCTTGTTATACTTCCACATAAGCTTTTACAAACACTTGGATATGATTCTTCTTTAATGAGTTTCATGCTTTTCGGGTACGGTAGACTACTGATACAATAATTCCCACCTAACAATGGTAAGGAACATGGGGAGTCAGTAATCTTTTGATACATCTGGATTCCAAATTAAGGAATACTATTTTCTGAAGACTTTTATTTATACTTCACACTTCTTAACTGCCTATCTCAGTGTGGCTTTTTACTTCAGAAGATTTTGTTTTTAAAAAAGGTAGTTTAATTATAGTTTGAATATTTCAATGAGAAGAACTGACTGAAAAATACTGAGAATGTATTTTTTAATGCAGTAGAAATACAAACTTTGTCCACTCTTTTAAATGCCTTTATCTTCTGAATTGTAATTTTCTGTAAACTACTTTGAGAAAATTTCCTTTCAGTTCATTATTTCAATTCATCTTTGCATCACTGAGTGAATCACTTCCAACAATGTAAAGATTCAGAGGCATAACCAAGGCTAACTTTCTGATTGCAAGTTGTAAATTGGCTCAAGTTTTCTTCCCTGTATCAATTAAATTTTTTAAAATGCCAGTACCATTTATGAAAAACCCACTCAGGCCATTTCTTAGCCAATTGCAAGTTGCACATTGGCTCAAGTTTTCTTCTGTGTATCAATTCAAATTTTTAAAATGCCAGTACCATTTTATGAAAAAACCCACTCAGGCCATTTCTTAGTAACTGGGATCTACATGGTTCTTCTTGTCATTATTTTTCTATTGATTAAACGATGCCTGCAAACATTACAGATGAGAATCAGAACTGCAACAGAAATGAGGAACCTTGAAATGGAGTGTATCATTTGTAAAGAGAAACTAGCAGGAGATAGCAAGAAGTCCTTTGCAAAGCGTTGGAGAAAGAAGCTCAGGTTTTGCAAAGTTCCACTTTGCATATGCATACCATGAAATTTTTTGCTGGGTTAGAAACAGCACTTCATCTGTTTGTAGTTGTGTGATTTACAGTAACGTACCTTATTGCACCGTGTGAGAGTTCTAAGTTCCAGAGAAAAGATTTTTGCAAGGACCCAATGGTAATCACCTAACACTATGGGATTCAAACTGAACTATTGGGTATGCATCTGTTCCTAGCCACAAACATGGCAAAATAAAAAATGTGGATTTTACCTTGCATGAATGGATTTGCACTGCATCATCACAACATCAAGTTTTGCCACTTGCCCTCCCCATTCCTCCTTTTGTCATCTCTCCTTGGCTCCTATGGATGTGCAGTGCGGTGGATTGTAGAGCTTTATGATAAGCATTTCTTATTTTTTCTGCGGTTAGGAGGAAGAAATTTCATCCCATATTTGTAGGATATCAGTTTACAGGGAATCTATAGATTTCCATCTCTTCCCCTCCCTGCCTCTTACTTTCTTAAAGGGATAGTGACTGTTATCAAGTGTACTTTCATATGAGGCTTTTTATAATGGAATGGCCCTGTAGAGTTAGACAGAAAGGTAGACCTGCCTTCTCCCACATCTAAATCTGGCACTTTTCAAACAAATCCATTAGGGGAAATGATAGAATAGTTGGCAGGAAACTTTTATTGCTGCAGTAGGAGCCTTCCCAATCATCTGCCATCTTTTAAAGGCATGTCAGAACGTTTTGTCAATGGATATGAGAGCAACATGGCAATATTTCAATCCATTTTTGAAGTTAAATGGATACCTCCATCCCCAGAATGTGGTGACATATATTTCTTTCACTTTCCTCCCCCCTTGTTAGGGAAGGAATTCCTTTCACTACTGCCAACAAAAAAATAAATAAAGATAAATGGGGAAAAAGCTAGCTTTACTTAGTTTCAGCCACATCAGCTCAGTGAACCAGTCAATACCTGACAAACAAGAAACAGTGCAGTTCTGTTGGTGACAACCCAAAGGGATACAAAAGGCAGCTTGTAGGTAGTAGAAAATGAGAACAAAAAAAGAAGCGGTAATGAAAGAATAACGGCAGAAGTGGTAGAGAAAAGAGCAAGGAAACTCAAACTCAACCCTGATAAGACGGAGTGGCTTTGAGTTTTGCCTACCAAGGACAATTCTATCTGTCTGTCCATAACCCTGGGGGGGGGGATTATTGACCCCCTCAGAAAGGGTCCACAACTTGGGCGTCCTCCTCGATCCACAGCTCACATTAGAGAAACATCTTTCAGCTGTGGCAAGGGGGGCGTTTTCCCAGGTTCGCCTGGTGCACCAGTTGCGGCCCTATTTGGACAGGGAGTCACTGCTCACAGTCACTCATGCCCTCATCACCTCGAGGTTTGACTATTGTAACACTCTCTACATGGGGCTACCTTTGAAGAGTGTTCGGAAACTTCAGATCGTGCAGAATGCAGCTGCGAGAGCAATCATGGGCTTCCCTAGGTATGCCCATGCTACACCAACACTCCGAAGTCTGTATTGGTTGCTGATCAATTTCCGATCACAATTCAAAGTGTTGGTTATGACCTATAAAGCCCTTCATGGCACCGGACCAGAATATCTGCGAGACCGCCTTCTGCCGCACAAATCCCAGCGGCCGGTTAGGTCCCACAGAGTTGGCCTTCTCCAGGTCCCATCGACTAAACAATGTCGGTTGGCGGGACCCAGGGGAAGAGCCTTCTCTGTGGCAGTCCCGGTTCTCTGGAACCAGCTCCCCCCAGAGATTAGGATTGCCCCCACCCTCCTTGCCTTTCGTAAACTTCTTAAAACCCACCTCTGCCGTCAGGCATGGGGGAACTGAGACATTTCCCCTTGCCTATGTAGTTTTATGTATGGTATGTTTGTGTGTATGCTTTTTAAATAATGGGTTTTTTAGGCTTTTAATGTTAAATTGTCATTTTAGACTTTTAATATTATATTTGTTATTGTATATTGCTTTATTACTGTTGTGAGCCGCCCTCAGTCTGCAGAGAGGGGCGGCATACAAATTTTAATAATAATAATAATAATAATAATAATAATAATAATAATAATAATAATATAATGAAAATTCAAGAATTGCTCAGCATAAAGGTAAAGATGAATTTCAAAATCTGACTGGTCTGCACCCACTTATTGCCAACCAGTTTAACAATATATTGCAAAGAGGTGAAATTGAAGATTACCGGTCAACATCTGCCCAGAACCATAGTTCCCTCTAAGCTGAGCAGTGAGCAATCGCTCACTTAAAAATCATCATCAACTCAGAGTTTTCCAAACCTGCCCAGAAGCCGAGAGGGAAAGAGTGAGAGGGAAGGAGAGAGAGAGGAAGAGAGAGAAACAGATAGAAAAAAGAGAGGAAGGAAAAGAGAAAGAAAAAGAATGGGAGTAAGGAAGAGAGAAAGAAAATCAAAATCTAGTTTGAAACTAGCTCAACTATTTAAGTGGCATTTTGATATTGATAGAGTTGCCCTATTATGAGCTCACTGTTATAGACACACAGTACAGTATTTTATTTTGAAATTCTCTGAAGCAAAACAGGGTGGGTTTTTTATTTGTTTGTTTGTTTATCTATTTATTTATTTATTATTTCTGTGCCGCCCAGTCCCGAAGGGACTGCCGCTCAGACACTATACTTTTCCGCCCATCCCCCCCAAAAATTAGAGGGAACACTGCCCAGAACTACCAGATAATGCAAAATTCAACAAAGGGGGTGCAGAGCATCAAGCAACTACAGCCCAATTACCTGTTTACCATCAATTTTCGAAGTGTTGACTGATGTAGTATCTGATGCAGTCCAACAACATCTACTTGAAAACGAGTACTTTCTACCTGAGCAAAAAGGAAACACTAGACCAGGGCTGTCAAACTCCCAGTCAGTGAGCCAGATGCGCAAACATGCTGGCCATGCCTATGCCCAGTTTAGTGGAGGGGAAAAAAGTCCCGATACGTCTCATGACACCACCCTGATGATGCAAGTTTGATACCCCTGTGATGATGTGAGCAACAATAGATCAGCTCCTAATTGATAAGATCATTTTGGAAAGCAGCAGGAAAAGGAAGCCCCAACTTAAATGTAGCGTGGATTTATTATAAGAAGGCATTTGACTTCCTGCTGCATGATTGGGTAACTAAGTGCCTAGAAATAATAGGAGTTCAAATTCCAGTCCGAAATCCATTGCAATATCTTGGCTATATTTATGGACAATGTTGAGCAGTGGTTTGCTGTAGAGCTTTATATCATCCATGTAAAGTGTGATAGCCTGATAGATGTTTTTGATGTTTGGTAACCGTAGCTTGACTCGTTCAGTATTGTTAACAAAGGAATTGGTGAATAACAAACATTAGTAGTTGTAGTGAGTTTCCTTGAAAGATTTATCTCTTGATACAGGGTGCGTTCCAAAAGTAATGCAATTGAATTTCCCGCACCACTCCAATTGGTCGGAGTGGGACCGAAACACTTGGAGTAGGTGGGGGGATGCTAAGCTTTGCCGCAAAACTGGTCTCAGTGCTCTCCAAGCTGTGGAAGCGGCAAAACATCACTTATTGTAAACCTCTGTGTGCCAACCGTGTCACAAGAAAAATGGAATCAATGATCGAGCAACATTACGCAATTAGGTTTTGTGCTAAACTGAAAAAATCTCTTTACGAGACTAACAAAATGATTCGTGAGGCTTATGGGGACTGTGCTCTGTCCTACTATGCTGCCTACTATGTGGATGTACTGGAAAGACTCCGAAAAAGGGTCATCAGGACGAGAAAAGACATCTCCACTACCTGGCATCTCCTCCATCACGACAATGCATGTGCTACAAGTCTGTGATTTCCTGGCTAACGCTGCCCCCCCCCATAGTCCTGACGTCGCCCCAACAGACTTCTTTTTGTTCCCTCAGATTAAGGCAGCCCTGAAAGGAACCCATTTTTCATCCATAGAAGAGATCTAATCAGCTGTGACGAAGACCTTGGGAGAGGTCCTCGAAGACATCTTCCAGGGCGCGTAAGGGTCATGGCAGAGTCACCGGAAAAAATGTGTAGAGGCCCAAGGACAGTACTTTGAAGAATTTTAAGTGTTTGTGCAAATCTGTTCAATAAATTACTTTAAAAAAAATAATTGCATTACTTTTGGAGTTCACCCTGTATTAATCTCTCCCAGTGTTGTGGCCTGAACAAACATGTCATCCTTACCTTCAACAGTGTAAAATAAGTAAAAACTAATTGAATCAAGGTGTCCTATGGAAATAACATGAAGAGTCTGGATGAAGAAAATCACTATAAAAACCTGAGCTGACAGCAAGTGCACTGAAATCAAGAAGAAGGTTAGAAGCGAGGACACAATGAAAACTAAGAAGATCTTAAAGTTCTAAGCTCAGTGGTGGAAATACCACTGAGGCAATTAACACAAAGACAATTCCAATCATTATATACTCAGCTGGGAATAGTGGATTGAACTGAAACGGAGCTTAAAACCCTGGATTGGAACACCAGAAAAACAAAGATGCCCTCTTCATCCATTCAGCAATGTTGACAGATTCTGTTTACTAAGGAAAACAGGTGGGTATGAATGTTGCAAGTAGCCCAGGCAATTGAAGAAGAAAAAAAAGGGCACTGAGAGAATATCTCAGGGACAGTGAAAAGATGCACTGAAGCTAGAATAAATACAGTGAAGGATAACAGGGTACTGACAGAGTTAGGACCAAAGACCCAAGAATAATGTGGGAGTTACTTCCAAGTAGTTCCCTTATTGTTGTTCACCTTCAAACAGAAAGAATCTTGCTAGAGGCAGTTATCTGCAATAACTATAGATATACAGTATTTTTTAAATTGCTAAAAACGTTGCTCTATTCCTATCCACCCAACATTCTAAATTCTGTCTCTTTGCCCTTTATAAAAGTATTCTCTCCTGCAACTCCAGGCCATTTTCTTCTGCACTGAGAGTCCAAACTGGCTTTCAAAAAAAGACCAAACAAAGAATAGATGAGACCAGAGGTGGGTTCCTCCCAGTTTGGACCGGTTCTAAATAACCGGTTGTAACTTGGTGGCCTGGGTTACTGGAAGTGGCAGTGACCCAGGCCTGCCATGCCTCAGGTTCTCTTGGTGGCACCATAGGTGGTGCCATCTTGTTTTTTGCTTCTGCTCATGAGCAGGAGCTTTGTTTTAGCACTGCACATGCATGCATGCACACAAAATAGGAGATAACAAGGCATAGAAATGGCTAAAAGCAGAAAAGAATGAAAGAGACAGAGCTAAATCTGGCTTCACAAAACCAAACCTTAAGAACAAATGCATACAAAACCAGAACTGGGAAGATAGCAACACATCACCATATGTAGCCAACCATAATAACAACATATTAAATTTTTATATCGCCTCACTCAATTACTCTGATGTTCTCTTTCTTTGGGTTTCACTTTATAATTCCAAAAACAGTATTATCACGAAATTGAGCAGCTTTATAAACGTGGAAAACAAATATCAACTTCAATTATTACTTCTTTTTTCCATATTTCCAAAAATCAATCTGGCATTTTTTCCCTTAAAATTAACTTTCATTAATATATCTCATTATGATGTGCTAATGAAGCAACTGTCCTCAGGGAAAATAAGGAGAAAACAGTACACACTATTTTAACAGAACTTTTCAACACACACAGTTAACAGAGGCTGTTTAAATGTCATTTCAAATTCCAGAGTTATGGATCACGGAAAGCAAAGCTGTTGATCACGTGGTGTTGCAAAGGCTAACATTTGTTTTACTATAACTTGCATGGCCTCTTTAGAGGAATAGAAGAATAGTCAGCATTCTTGTGTAATTCTGAGAATTTCTGATGACTGTTAAAAAAAAAAAATCACCCTAGGGCGATATATCCATTTGTCTGAGAATAAACTCTACTGAATGTGACATGGGGGGCTATATAAAGGATTGATTTCTTAGGGTTTAATGGATTGTGCAGCTCTTCAGATTCAGTTGCCATAAGTTGTTTTGAAGTGGTTTGAGGTGAGAATATACTAACTGTCTGCAACTCTTCAAAGCAGCTGCATCGTTTTGCACGGCTGCCAAGGGATTCTGGAAAAAAATCCATTACTTTTAAAAAGTCACAGACAGATGCTGTTTTCATATCAACGCATATTGTAAAGCATCTATTTGGAAATGAATCCAAAATACTACATTGCCCTTCTGAGCATTAAGGGTTTTTTCATATATTTTTGAAAGCTGATGTTGTTGAGGTCAGTATACCCTTGACGCAGTAATTTTGCAGCCCAATTATATTCTTTTGCTACAAAGTGAATGTAGAGAGAAGGGAAATTTTGTGGTCAGTCTCCAGGGGGAACACTTGTGAGAATATTGTGACATTAGCATATCTGTCTCTAGATTCATTAGGAATACTTGAAGAAGGGCAGAAGGCAAAAGGAAATAAATCTGCCCAACTAAATGATAAGTTCTAGAGAAGAATGAGAAGAAACAAAATTACATATAAATAAGTAATATGAAGAATCAGGGGAAAAAGCGACTAAACAACAACAAAAAGTACCAGTATTGCAAAAGTATTGAGGTTAACAATCAACTGGGTAAGCAAGATGTTTATTGAATGAAATAAAAGAAATCAAGGAAGAGTTTCCACAAAGATGACCATGATAAAAGATAAGAAAAATACCAACCAAGCAAAGAAGAATTTAAAAATTGCAAAAATATAAGGAAGACCTGTCTCAAAAGTATTGTATAGTGATTAGTGATAAGTCCAAAGACTTGATTGGACATTTTCTGGAAAGTAAAGATAAATGAGACCTAGAAGACACTGCTAACTCCAGGAGGGTTTGTTAGATTTATACCCCACATTTCAATCTTGTTAAAATTTATTTTTGATTGATTGATTGATTGATTGATTGATTGATTAGATTTATATGCTGCCCCTCTCTGGGGACTCAGAGTAGAACAGCTTAAAATATTATAAGATGATGTTAAAGTTCTACATGTAGTTGATAAGCAGTATGGAAAACATTGCAGAAACCAGGGACTTAGGTGCATATAAAAAAAAAGACAGAGCTTTGATCATACTGCTGTTGCCCATCATCTTGGTTCTTTTAAAATCATACCTTGCAATCGCTCCAGGAGAGAAGGGAAAAGATGGCTTATCTGATGTTTATCGGGTCACAAAAAATTGAATGATTAAGAGCGATAACAAATCCCAAGGAAGCATGGAACGCACTAGGCATCATATTAAATGCCATTGTAATTTATGATGAGCATCTGAATGGGTTTTTCTCTCTTGTTTCCTCCTCTTCTGCCATAGGGTCATCTACAATGGGGGGTCAAAATGGCAAGCCTACCAAGCCCTGCCCCCTTTTCACTTGGGTGGCATACATCACATGCATGTCAAAAACTCAACCCTGTGGGTTTTGCCTGCCAAGGACAATTCCATCTGTCCGTCCATCACCCTGTCCGCCCATTACGCTGGGAGTGGAATTATTGACACCCTCAGAGAGGGTCCGCAATTTGGGCGTCCTCCTCGATCCACAGCTCACATTAGAGAAACATCTTTCAGTTGTGGCAAGGGGGGCGTTTGCCCAGGTTCGCCTGGTACACCAGTTGCGGCCCTATCTGGATCGGGACTCACTGCTCACAGTCACTCATGTCCTCATCACCTCGAGGTTCGACTACTGTAACGCTCTCTACATGGAGCTACCTTTGAAGAGTTTTCGTAAACTTCAGATCGTGCAGAATGCAGCTGCGAGAGCAATCATGGGCTTCCCTAAATATGCCCATGTTACACCAACACTCCGCAGTCTGCATTGGTTTCCGATCAGTTTCCGATCACAATTCAAAGTGTTGGTTATGACCTATAAAGCTCTTCATGGCATCGGACCAGAATATCTCTGGGACCGCCTTCTGCCGCACAAATCTCAATGACCAGTTAGGTCCCACAGAGTTGGCCTTCTCCAGGTCCCGTCAACTAAACAATGTTGTTTTGCGGGGCCCAGGGGAAGAGCCTTCTCTGTGGAGGCCCCGACCCTCTGGAACCAACTCCCCCCAGAGATCAGAATTGCCCCCACCCTCCTTGCCTTTCGTAAGCTCCTTAAAACCCACCTCTGTCATCAGGCATGGGGGAACTGAGATATACCTTCCCCCCTAGGCCTATACAATTTATGCATGGTATGTTTGTGTGTATGTTTTGTTTTTAATAAGGGTTTTAAATATTAGATTTGTTACATGCTGTTTTTATTATTGTTGTTAGCCACCCCGAGTCTACGGAGAAGGGCAGCGTACAAATCTAATAAATAAATAAAATAAAAAAATAAAAAACAAGGGGGCTTCAGCTGTCTGCTTGTGTTTTCCCTTGGACACCTGCCCCACAGTCATTTCTTCTGCTCTACAGCACAATTAGACACCGAAAAAGCAGACCCAAATGCCAATATGAATTTGACTTCTGAGCCATATTAAGCACAGCTTAAGGAGGAATCTGTCAAAAATGTTGTCCCCAGGAGGATTTTAAGAAGGACTAACTTGCCTTTAGTTTGTTATTTATTATGTTTCTGTGGTCTGGGCCCTTTAAA
The DNA here is from genome assembly GCF_031021105.1 of Erythrolamprus reginae. Lineage (NCBI taxonomy): Eukaryota > Metazoa > Chordata > Lepidosauria > Squamata > Dipsadidae > Erythrolamprus > Erythrolamprus reginae. The sequence goes on along the minus strand of NC_091950.1, from coordinate 93,387,338 downwards.
TGAGCAGTTTTATTTCTTTAACATGACACATTTAAGTAGGTCATGACATATGCTTAATTTGTTCCTCAGGAGTGACTCTTTAACTTTTTTTTCCCTTTTATGGATTCAGCAATAAAGTGAATTTTCCTATTTCCCTAAAGCTATATTTATTTTTTTAATAGCAGTGCTGTTTTTTCTACCTTGAAAATTAGGTCAATTTGCCTTTCATCAATGAACAATATATATATTCTGCAGAACAAAAATTACCATTAACACAAGTCTATTCAAAATGTTGGAAATCGAGAGAGAATAATCTTTCTTATTATTCCCTTAACAGAATTGAAACAGTTTTGGGCAGTTGATGAAAACGGAGATATTTTCATTTAATAATAAAGCCATTTGAAAATAGGGAAACCAGTGACTATTTAGGTCTGTGTTTTCCCTCACTCTGGTGATTAGGATTCCCAGAGCTACCAAATTATGGTCAAGTAGGGTACTTAACACAAGCTGTTAATCACATTTTTTTAAGAAACAGAGGACTGATTCTGAGACTTTGGAGAATGGGCTCCAGCCTCTAGAGGTGAAGCTGTGCATCTAAATAGGGGCAATTCATGACTTGTTCATTAAACAGCTCTCACATTTATTTCCTGGCATGGAGTTGCTAAGCTCCATGTGTTCGGTGCAAGCTGGCTTGGCCTGTTTGGACACTGCAACAAGGAAAAGGGGGCTGTTTTTAACAATTAACATATGGAAGGTGTGAAAGGAGGCTTATTCAAGCTCCAGCTTTCTCCCCTGCCTCTGATGCCACTTCATTATTGCCACATATTTCAATTAAGCATACTTTTCTGACTCTGCTGTCCTTTATGAATCATCCCCAGAGAGATTGTAGGTTTAGTAGAAAGGCGACTCCTGCTGAGGTTTGATGAAACAATCAACAAAAGCTTGGCATTTTAATGATCTTTTTAAACCTTAGGAAACCCCAAAGATTTCATGAGACAATAACCAATTTCTCCAGAATTTGTATCAGTGATGGAGAACCTTTTTTTCCTCAGGGGCCAAAAAAGTGTGTGCATGCGCTATCAGGCATGCATGAGTGCCCACACCCATAATTCAATGGCCGGGGAGTGCGAAAACAGCTTCCCCCACCCCCTGGAGGGCCTGTTCCCCAACTTCTTGTGGGCCCAGTAGGCTCATGTTTCACCCTCCCCAGGCTCCAAAGGCTTCCCTGGAGCAGAGGGAAGGTAAAAATGCCTTCCTCCATCCCCCCGGAGGCACTCTGGAAGCCAAAAAACACCCTCTCAGAGCCTCTGTGCAGGCCAAAAATTAACTGGATGACACACACATGCACGTTGGAGTTGAGCTAGGGCAACGACTTGTGTGCCAGCAGATAGGGCTCCATGTGCCACCTGTGGCACCTGTGCCATAGGTTCGCCATCACTGATCTATATAGATGAAAAAAATGTATAATTTACCAAATGTTAAACTGGCAGAGAAGAGGAGATTGAGGAGCATATAGTTGTCAGAATATGACCAGATAGAACCAGGTACAAATTCCCACATAATCGTGAAGAATACCATTATTATCGTTCACCTTAACATTCGTCATAGGGTGGCTGTGAGGATATGAAGAAAAGGGGGCTAATTTCTGCAGTGGTCATGAGTACTAAGAATAAGGAAATCTGCATGTTCAAGATGGCATCCACACCAAAATTGTACCTGTTTTCTAACAGATGCAGTTATGGTGTTCTGGTATAAGCTCAACTTTTCCCAGTCAGATAACTCAGCACAATAAGGTATCCCAGATAATTTTATTACAGACATTCTCACAATAACTCACAGTTATGATGTGATTCTTCTGCAGTATAATCTTTCCCATTGTGCAGGTAAAAAGAGGTTGAATTGACCCAGGCTCTAGGTGTAGCATCTACATGCTGGCTGGCTTATTGAGTGAAGACAAAGACCCTCTGGAATGTTCTCTCCAATTACCCCTCATCAGAGCCAATAGGAATACACAAATGTATCATCCTAAAGTCACCCAAAGAGCTTTTGAGACTGACGATGGTCTTAATCCAGGTGCCTCTTTTCCTGGTCTAACAGCTTAAGAACTATTAAGAACATGTAAAACTACATTACCCAGAGTGCAATTTCACTTCATTTCCCCTAATGCAATATCTTAAAGAAACATGCCTAAATACAGTTCAACTATCTCTGTCTCTGAGGACAGCACATATGGTGTGGATGCCATCTTGATTTTTTGAACATATGCTGCAGACACCCTTACCCAAGGGAGCTGCTTCTTCTTGCCGTGGCTTCTAGAACTAATTATCACTGGACCATAGGCAACATCGCCGTTTTTCAAAGTTGGCAACGTTAAGATAACATGGGTTTTAATTCTCAGAATTTCCAACTGCCACAAGAATTCCTCACAAGTTTCAAAGTTGCCAACTTTGAAAAATATTGGTCTACCTAATAATTGCACAGATGTGTTATTCATATTTGGTTGGTCTTTTGAAGAGTCCCCTGGTTGAAGAGGCAACTTAAACACTTTTTTAAAAAAGTAGAAAAATAATAGAAAATTGCATGGGGGCCAAAAAATGACAAGATGGCAGCCATGACCATGTGAATTAAACCCCGTCTCTTTTTATGCATGTTGCATATAAAAAAGGAGAAGGTTGGGATTACATTATTGTGCTGATAATCTTGATTTTCCTGAGCGTGCTTCTTGGTTGATGCTTCTGGAGAAGTGCAAGAAGATCTGAACAGTGGAAGGTCCCCACCCTCTTACAGAGATTTTGCACATACTGTATGTGAATCTGCCTAACCATCAAAGAATCTTAAAGGGTGGTTTCCAGGGATGCCACACCACATGAAAGAAACCTAGACAGAGGTTGAACTCTGTATCATTCTATTTTGTGGATGTTCTCACCCAGATTTTTAAGTGAGGCTGTCTTGATTTACTTTTCTTTACCCGGTAAAAAGCTTGTTGTTTGCTCTGCCTGGTTAATTTACTTTTGCATTTCTCCTTTTAAAAAATTGTTCTGTTTTTACTCTTTAATTATTTTTATGCTTTATGCTTTAGATATTTTGTGCTAAGTGTTTGTTTTCTCTATAAGCTCCTCGGAGAACTTTGGCTGGAGTGTGAATAGCAAATAATTTAAATCAGTGCAGAAATAAAATAAACCAAGCAAATAAAACCCAATCAGACTTGTTTGTGTTTGGCTTAACTTCCCCAGAAAGAAACTATGGGGTTGTTGTTTTTGTTACACAGTGGGCAATTCTGGACATTATGCCAAACCAAAAGAAAATAAACCGTATTCTGGTTTAGCATGATATGTGCGAACAAGGCATTAAAATCATATTCATGTCTTACACACGCTTTTTGGAGCATGATCATGTTTTGTTTCTTCCCTCAAATCACAGCATTAGGAAAGGGTGGGGTTTAAGAGAGGTCTTGCATAAATTTGGATATGTGAGTAATGAAAGCTATGAAAACATTGCACTGGGAGGCATAGGTGGAATATTACAGTAAAACATATACAAATGAGAGATAAAGAGACAGAGACAGACTTACAGGTATCTTAACTAGGTACACAGAGGTAACCACACACACACACAAACAGAATGTCAGTTGAATCTTCCATTTTTTATCTTGCATCAAGTAATGACTACGGAAAAACGAATCCTTTTGGAAATTCTCAAGACTTCTTTGAAATCAATCAGTTTACAAGGCTGTAAAGTGTTTTGCTGTTCCAGTGGGACAAATAACCGTGTAACATTCTGATAAGTCCCCAGTCTGTTCAAGCATGATGGTCCAAATGAGAACATAAGAACATAATCAGGCCAAAGCCCATCAAGTCCAGCATTCTGTGTCACACAGTGGCCCACCAATTGTCCATGGGGATCTTGAGAAGAAAGAGAAGGCAAAACCCTCCCATTCCCTTGACCCCCAACAAATGGTACCCAAGGGAATACTGCCTGCCTCAACCAACATAGAGGTGGCACTTGGACATCCGTTTCACTGATACACTTGGCATCCATGAATCATAACCACCGATACACTTGGCATCCATGAATCATAACCACAGATACACTTGGCATCCATGAATCATAACCACCGATACACTTGGCATCCATGAATCCTTCAATAATTCCCAGATTTATCTAGAAACTTGGACTCTTGTCTCTTATCTGTTAGGGTTAATTATTAATTGACATCCAGAAATTCTTAATTGTTTCTCCTAAATATGGACCAAAATAACATCCTATAGCACTATTTTAAAGTTTAAAAATGTTTTGCCTTGGCAGTTTAGCATTTTAATTGTGGGCATTGATTTTTGTATTCCTATCTTGGCTGTTTGGAATCAGGCATTACGTTGCCTCGCAGCCAGAGTGTTGTAGCAATTTAACTCTTGGACCAAACCTCAAGTCTACAATTAATTTGGACCTGACTTTCAACAAGCACCTGGTGTCCATCACTTGCCAAAGAGAAAGCGAGGACACTGAAAAAAGACCAGCAAAATATAACTCTCATGGTTCTCTGTTTTCTTCCCTCAAAAGAAAAATTGTGAGAGCTGTCTAACCTTTGATGCTTGTATCCTTATGATTTATATTAATATGCCATGATTTATATTAATATGCCAATATTTTTAAAACCAGCCTTTGTCATCCTTGTCATCATTACCTATGAGAACCAATGGTGCTCAGAGCATCTGATATCTCAGTTGTTGCAGGCAAGCATTAGCTGTGATGGAAGTAAGGAGAAGGTGCTGTATTCCCTTCTTTCAGCAGGGGATTTGGAGCTTTATGGTACATTGGCTCCCAGGAGTGCCATAACAAATATATCTTAATTTTGTTTTGTTTTGTTTTAGTTAGATTTGTATACTGCCTTCCTCCAGAGGTTCAGGTTGAGATCTTACCTTCCGCCAAATCAATCCAGTGAAAAAATATTTTATTATTTATTAGATTTGTATGCCACCCCTCTACGTAGACCCAGGTAGCTCACAACAATGATAAAAACAATACATGGTAATAAATCTAATAATTAAAATCTAAAATAACATTTTTACATTACAAAGTCTAAAAAGAAAAAAAAACTCCAATACATACACACAGTCATATCATGCACAAAATTACATAGGCAAGGGGGGCATGTCTCAGTTCCCCCAAGCCTGACGACAGAGGAGGGTTTTAAGGAGTTTACGAAAGGCAAGGAGGGTGGGGGCTATTCTAATCTCTGGGGGGAGTTGGTTCCAGAGGGCCGGGGCCGCCACAGAGAAGGCTCTTCCCCTGGGTCCCGCCAGACGACATTGTTTAGTTGACGGGACCCGAAGAAGGCCAACTCTGTGGGACCTAACCAGTCGCTGGGATTCGTGCGGCAGAAGGCAATCCCGAAGATATTCTGGTCCAGTGCCATGAAGGGATTTATAGGTCATAAGCAACACTTTGAATTGTGACCGGAAACTGATCGGCAACCAATGCAGACTGCAGAGTGTTGGTATAACATGGGCATACTTAGGAAAACCCATGATTGCTCTTGCAGCTGCATTCTGCACGATCTGAAGTTTCCGAACACTTTTCAAAGGTAGCCCCATGTAGAGAGTGTTACAGTAGTCGAACCTCGAGGTGATGAGGGCATGAGTGACTGTGAGCAATGACTCCCGGTCCAAATAAGGTCGCAACTGGTGTACCAGGCGGACCTGGGCAAACGCCCCCCTTGCCACAGCTGAAAGATGTTTCTCTAATGTGAGCTGTGGATCGAGGAGGACGCCCAAGTTGCGGACCCTCTCCGAGGGGGTCAATAATTCCCCCCCAAGGGTGATGGACGGACAGATGGAATTGTCCTTGGGAGGCAAAACCCACAGCCACTCCGTCTTATGCGGGTTGAGTTTGAGTCTGTTGACACCCATCCAGGCCCCAACAGCCTCCAGGCACCGGCACATCACTTCCACTGCTTCGTTGACTGGACATGGAAATGTTGGGCTGAAAGAGAATGATCATCCTAAAGTCACCCAAAGAGTTTTTGAGACTGACGATGGTCTTAATCCAGGCGCCTCTTTTCCTGGTCTAACAGCTTAAGAACTATATCACAGTGGCTGCCCACTTCAATTACCTGAGTGGGCTAATGAGTTAGAAATGCCACTCAAGTTGAGCAAAGGACCATGAGACCTCACTATATGATTCCAAAGATAAAGAATGGAAAATTGAGCAACCATGAGGGGTTCTTTGCTCTACCTTCTACTATATATTGCGAGATAAAAAGTCAAAGATGAATTTCCTTTTTTCTCTTCCTTTGTTCAAGGATGAACTGATACATGTTGGATTTTCCCCCCCAGTTTTTGCTCTTTTCTACCTAAATAAGTTATTGCTTCCATTCTTATGTGATATAGTTACAGTTTAATAGGATTTCTCCTAGGTCTATTGTCTAGAATTATTCTTAAACTTTGAAGTCAAATGATTTACTGGACCATTGGTTTGTAAAGTTACCACAATTCATACTACTACCAGAGCAACATTTATTTCTATTTTTGCTGGTATTAAAAGTCATGGTTTAAGTAATCCCTTGTGCTTTCTTTAATGAATCTCCTTCTCGTCTACCCCAAAATTGCCAACAATTTATGTATGCTAAATTGATGTTCCTTTAGAAATAATTACAGTAATTTATATTAAATGGACTCTCACAATGGGGAAACAAGTCGAAGTAAGATCAAAAAACACAATAGCAATTTCACGTAGTGACTGTTATAATTAAAGACACAGTCCCAATTCTGATCGCTAAGTAAGGATTGCCTGTAGTCTCAGAGAAAGAATAGAAATAGCATGTTAGGAAACTCTTTTTTAAAGAAAATATATTAAAATTTACAAATACAAATATTAAAAATTAATGCAAACTTTAAGAAAATTATAAAAAGTAAATAAAAAAGAAGTGCAAACAGATTATATATATATATATATATATATATATATATATATATATATATATATATATATATATATATATATACTGTATATATATACTGTATATATATACTGTATATATATATATATATATATATATATATATATATATATATATATATATATATATATACTGTAAATGATTATTTCTGCTTCCATCTAGACAAGTATAAACAATTTCAGTAACTTAACACCTTCTCTAATATTTAATTTAAAAAGATCTTCCCACATTTCATCTCATATCAAGAATCAAATTATCGAAGCTCATAATTCAGTCATAATTAGCAAAAGTCTATAAAGAGATACCAGAAATAGTAGCATATCTATTTTATCTTTAGTCAGATAAGTCCATTTTGTATCTCAAATTATCAATTTTTAAGATATAAAGAAAAATAATATATAAACAGATCTTCAAAGCCACCTCATTAAATTCTGCTAAAAAAAGGAATTCCATTAATTGCTACCGGAAGCTACCACTTTTATAAATTTATGCTTTTTCTGATTATTTTTTTGTAAAAAAAACCCCATGATCTTCGATCTCTTCAAATAACATTCATCATTTTATCTTTGTCTGCTGGGCAGCAGCATTAAGGCATGCTAAAGGCAAGTTGTAGGGCAAGCACTTTGGGTATTTTTTTGCCTTTTCCTTCCATTGCAAGGATGATAGAGGGAAGTGTATTGCAAATGGAGACTCCACAATGAATGAGACAATCCAGAAAAACGGGCAAGGGCAGGTCAGGTGAATGGGTGGGCCTGGGATTCTACATTGAAGTGGTCAGAAAGCTTACAATACATAAAACCAATACCAAGATTTAAGCAAGTGATGTGCTCACTGAGCCGTGATGGCACAGTGCTTAGAATGCAGTATGGCAGGCTAATTCTGCTGATTACTGGCTGCCAGCAGTTCACAGTTCGATTCTCACTGGCTCAAGATTGATTCAGCCTTCCATCCTTCCGAGGTCGGTAAAATGAGAACGCAATATGTTGACTCTGTAAACTACAATGTCCTCTGGCGGGTCCCAGGGGAAGAGCCTTCTCTGTGGTGGCTCCGACCCTCTGGAACCAGCTCCCCCCAGAGACTAGGATTGCCCCCACCCTCCTTGCCTTTCATAAACTCCTTAAAACCCACCTCTGCCGTCAGGCATGGGGGAATTGAAACATCTCCCCCTTGCCCCATGTAGTTTTTGTGTATGATGCGATTGTGTGCTTGTTTTTTATATATTGGGGTTTCTTTTTTGGACTTTTTAACCTAAAACTGTAATTTAGATTGCTAAATGTTAGATTTGTTTATTATGTACTGTTTTTTACCATTGTTGTGAGCCGCCCCGAGTCTGCGGAGAGGGGCGGCATATAAATCAAATAAATCTAATGTAATCTAATCTAAAGGGGGCTGTAAAGCACTGTGAATCTGTATATAAGTGAAAGCACTTTTGCTCTTTTCTGCCAAACGAAGAGCAGAAAATTGCACTATTCCATATTGGTGACATACTGGGATGTTGGCAGGGCAGTTAGAATGCCACCTATCAGAATGTTTCTATTTTTTTCAGTTGGGGTATTTTATACATGCTGCCTCAGCAAAATTAGGGGGAAAAGTGTATTAATATTAGGGAAGCATTATCAATGAGCCGAGCAAGATAAGCTAATGCTATTCCCCCATCTTATAGAAGGATATAGCTAACCCCCAACATTTTACCCTTAGACTATCCTTGGTTGACCTCTCCAGATTCCTAAGAGGTCGGTAAGGGGCGTACATAAGCGCACTAGAGTGCCTTCCGTCCCCTGTCCTATCGTCTCTCCTATATCTCGTATTTCTTCTCTACTATATCCTCTATAACAGTGATTTTCAACCTTTTTTGAGCTGTGGCACATTTTTTACATTTACAAAACCCTGGAGCACATTGAGCCGGGGGGGGGGGGGGTGTGCTAAAAAAAGTTTGGACAAAAAAATTCTCTCTCTTCCTCCCCTTCACTCTATTTATTTCTCCCTCCCTCTTTCTCTCCCTTCCTCTTTCTTTCTCTCTCTCCATCCCTCTTTCTTTCTCTTCCTTCCTCTCTTTTTTGCTCTCTTTCTCCTTCCCTCCATACCTCCCTCTATGTCTTTCTCTCTCCTTCCCTCCCTCTTTCTCTCTCTTTCTTTCTTTCTCTCTCTTTCTCTCTTTTTTTCTCTCTCTTGCTTTCTTTCTCTCTCTCTTGTTCTTTCTCTCTCTCTCTCGCTCTTTCTCTCTTTTGCTTTCTCTCTCTCTCTTTCTTTCTTTCTCTCTCTCTTGCTTGCTTTCTCTCTGAGCTTCGCGGCACACCTGACCATGTCTCACGGCACACTAGTGTGCCACGGCACACTGGTTGAAAAACACTGCTCTATAACCTTCATTGTGTATTATTGTGAATAGAATTCCCTGATGAATTTTTTTGGCTATAATCTTACATCTGTTTAATTGGGAATACGTCTTGCTCAACATTCAGAAGGGCTCATTTCTAAAGAAGTTACATCATGAATCAAAATGTTCATTTCCTATTTCTTTAATAGTGTAAGAAGCTACCATGTTTTCTTTTTTCTTTGAAAGAAAGGACTGGAAACAGCTAAACCAGTCTCTGCTGGCATTTTGTAACTGCTAATTAGAAATGTCCCTTTCTTGTAAGGCAGAAACTTTGGCAGAGCTGCCAAAATGTAAAATTAGTATTTTATTAATTAAGGACGAGTTGAAATTCCTCATGAAATATGCCTTTGAGGAAGCAACAAGTTGTAACAAGTCTTTCACGCGCTGTGAATTTTTGGCAGAATTTTCTCTTGATGGGGCTTTGGGGTTCTTGAGATTAAAATAATAAATTTACCAGCCGGATTTCAGTCTGCTTTGAACTTTTGTTTTGCAAAAGTTTTTACTCGAACCCCCCCGCCCCGCCCCGTCTTGTAACTATGTGACGTGTAGGAGATCATTTGTTATAGTCTCTATGTCACCATACCTAGGATTAAGGGAAATGAAATTTATTTACATTCTTGATTGCCATAGGCTGGTGTAAGCAGTTTGGTGGGTAAAATGAGGTGGGTAAAATGAGGACCCAGATTGTGGGGGCAATATGCTGGCTCTGTTAAAAAGTGGTATTGCTAACATGTTGTAAGCCGCCCCGAGTCTAAGGAGAAGGGTGGCATAAAAAATTGAATAAATGAATAAAATAAACCTCGTTGAAAGCCATTTTCATAAAATATTCAAATAAAGCATTTTTCACACTGCAATATAGATTTGTATGAGGCCCCTCTCTGAAGACTCGGGGTGGCTCACAACATAAACAGCAATACAATATAAATACAAATCTAATGTTAAAATTTTTAAAAAACTAATTTGAAAATACATTGTTATAAAAAACTTATCTGCTACACAATCATACACACTCAGTCCAAGGTAAACAAAGTAAAATAGAATAGGTAAACAAGGTAAAATAGAATACAATTAAAACATTAGAAAAAACATTTAAAAAATAGATAAAACCCATTATTAAAAAACCAATCAATCATCCCACATTCATGCTAATGGCCAGAACATGCTAATGGCCAGAACGTCCCCAGGCCTTTTGGAAGGTGAGGAGAGATGGGGCGGTATGAATCTCCAGGGGGGAGTTGGTTCCAGAAGACCGGGGCTGCAACAGAGAAGGCTGTCCCCTATCATGACTATGGTCAAATAAGCAAGGCCTGAATCAGACCAAGCAACTAACTTAAGAATAGTCTCAGACAGGACTCTTCCTGATTCACATGAAATACATTCATACGTGTGAAATTCTATTAATATAGTATTATAATAAATGTAATCCTGACCTATATGGCATCGGTTTTTTAGGATTGAAAACGATTGAGAGTGGAGGCAATATGAATGACCCTGAGAACATTTTCACTATAAATGTATTATGGTGTATGTGTCATTCCCTTTTATGCCTGGTGTATCTTTTGAAGAGAAAAGAGATCAAATGTGCAAAAGTTGGGAGACTCTTAATGGAGACATTAATAGTCTGGATGTGTTTGAAAGCGAACCATTAGCAGGATGTGCCCAAAGCTTCCTTATGTAAGCTACAAGGCTTAAGATTTCCCCCTGTAAAGCTAGAGGAAGCCAATTATGGCCAGAGTAGACCAGGTAACCTTTATTAAGCTAAAGTATCTTGTGCTCACATCTGCTAGCTGCCTTTGAATCTGTTCTCTGAATGGGCAGCTGTAAAACTCCCATTGATTTCCAGGCAGGTAAATTTGAGACCTTAAAGGTCAGAGCACACTTGAATCAAGGTTCTCTGAGGCTATTAAATTTAACATTTGCTTCCACTTATGTGGCTATCTAGCACTATTATTTCTAGGTTGGTGTGATTTTTTTAAAAAAAATGTTTACATGAAAGTTAACCAGTTCAAATGTTCCATTGGTCAACTCCATTAAGTTGAAAAAAAAATTATTATTTATTCTATTATATCCAACCTTTATTATAAATACAGTGGTACCTCGAGATACGAACCCCTCGTCTTACGAACAACTCGTGATACGAACCCGGGGTTCAGAAAAATTTTGCCTCTTCTTACTAACTTTTTTCGAGTTACGAACCGGCGTTCGGAGACTGCTGGGAAGCTGCGCGGCTGTTTTAAAAGGTGACAGCCGGGCGGCGGGGCTTCCCAGAAGCCTCCCGAACGCCGGTTCGTAACTCGAACAAAGTTCGTAAGAAGAGGCAAAATTTTTCTGAACCCCGGGTTCGGTTCGGGAGGTTGCTGGGAAGCCCCCCAGCCCGGCTGTCACTTTTTAAAACAGCCGCGCCGCTTCCCAGCTGTCTCCCGAAGCCGAACGCGGAAGTTTGGCTTTGGCGTTCGGCTTCAGGAGACAGCTGGGAAGCGGCGCGGCTGTTTTAAAAGGTCGCAGCCAGCCTGGGGGGCTTCCCAGCACCCCCTAACCCCGAACCCGGGTTCGGGGGGGGGGTGCTGGGAAGCCCCCCAGGCCAGCTGCGACCTTTTAAAACAGCCGCGCCGCTTCCCAGCAGTCGCCGAAAGCCGTTTTTTTGCAGGGGTTTTTTGGTTGCACGGATTAATTGACTTTACATTGTTTCCTATGGGAAACAATGTTTCGTCTTACGAACCTTTCGTCATACGAACCTCCTCCTTGCACCAATTAAGTTCGTATCATGAGGTATTACTGTATCTGAAAGTGGCAAACATACCTAATACTCCTTCCTCCTCATGGTTTCCATTGTGAGGTGGGTTTGGCTGAGAGAAAGTGACTGGCCCAAGCTCCCTTAGCTCAGGCTTCCCAACCCCCAACTCCCAGTACATGGACAAGTACTGCTCCACAGCGGGCCAGAAACGTGGCTGTGTAAACAAGCAAAGCCCCATCCCTGGGGTGCAGGCAGCCCAAGAAACCGTGCCCCCTCTGGTACACAGAAAAAGCCTTTTTCCATAGAACCAGTCCTTGGTGCTCAAAAGCTTTGGGGCCACGGATCCTGCTGGCTTTCATGCCAAGGCAGGGCTAGAATTCATAGTCTCCCAGTTTCTAGCTTCATACTTTATCTGTTAGAGTCTAGACCAGTAATGGCGAACCTATGGCATGGGTGCCACAGGTGGCACGCAGAGCTATATCTCCTGGCATGTGAGCCGTAGCCTTAGCTCAGCTGCAATGTGCATGTGTGTGCCGGCCAGCTAATTTTTGGCTTGCACAGAGGCTCTGGGAGGTCATTTTTTGGCTTCCAGAGAGCCTCCTGGGGGATGGGGGAGGGCATTTTTACCCTCCCCTGGCACCAGAGAAGCCTTTGGAGCCTGGGGAGGGCAAAACCTGAGCTTATTGGGCCTACTGGAAATTGGGAAATAACCCCAGAGGGCCTCTGGGATCCAGGGGAAGCTGTTTTCGCCCTCCTCAGGCATTTAATTAAGGGTGTGGGCACTCACGCATGTACCATAATGCACACCCATATTCTTTCGGCACTCAAGGAAAAAAGGTTCTCCATCACTGGTCTAGACCATACTGGCTTCTCATTCTGTAGATATTGAAGAAAGTGTATAGTGTTTTATCTTAAATATATTGGTTTGTTTCCCAGTATTTATATAAAACAAAAATGTTGAAATGTAGAATGAGAGTTTTCAAAACTAAAAAGTCAGTACATTAGATTAGATCAGAATTAAGAATTTAAAATGGAAGCAGTCACCAGACATTAAATTGGAGTACAAAGCATCAGATATTCAGTTTCCAAAGGCTTCCTGGAAGAGCCAAGTCTTAACGACTGTCTTAAACAGTGAATAAATCTGGAAATGAATGAACAAACCAATTATTTATTTATTAGGTTTATTTATTTATTAGATTTATATGCCACCCAACTCCCAAAGGACTCTAATTATTAACCAACCAACCAACCAACCAACCAACCAACCAACCAACCAACCAACCATATCTTATTCCAAAGTGCCAGGCTAGTTTCAAGCAATTGGCTCCTTCACATCCAGGGGCAAGGATAGTATCCTCTCCAAAACACTGAAAGGCTGGAGAGAGTCAGTGTGGAGGTTATGATCCTAAAGACACTGTGACCCAAGCTCACAAGTTGCTATCAGCATCTTGAATTGTACCTATTTCATGTCTTATCAAATATGAAAACAAACTCTATCCAGCTATCAGCTCTTGTCTACTTTACTAGGCACACGGAAACTCCTGTTAAGCCTGAGGTTATGAGGATGCTGGGACATGTAGTTAAACTATAATTAAAGTTATTATTAAACTATTATTAAACTACACTAACAATTGGGAAAGCACTGGGTTGGGGAAAGCAAGTAGATGGATCAAGGGTGAGATTCAAAAAGAAGATAAACCAATTATATACCAATTATTCCCAGGGGAAGAGCCTTCTCTGTGGTGGCCCCGGCCCTTTGGAACCAACTCCCCCCAGAGATTAGAATTGCCCCCACCCTCCTTGCCTTTCGTAAACTTCTTAAAACCCACCTCTGCCATCAGGCATGGAGGAACTGAGATAATAATAATAATAATAATAATAATAATAATAATAATAATAATAATAATAATAATAATAATAATAATAATAATAATTTAGTAGATTAGTATTCTGCCCCTCTCCGAAGATATTCTTTCCCCCTAGGCCTTTACAATTTACGCATGGTATGTCTGTATGTATGTTTGGTTTTTATAATAAGGTTTTTTTAGTTATTTTACTATTGGATTGGATTGTTACATGCTGTTTTTATTATTGTTGTTAGCCGCCCCGAGTCTACAGAGAGGGGCGGCATACAAATCCAATAAATAAATAAATAAATAAATAAATAGATAGATAGATAGATAGATAGATAGATAGATAGATAGATAAATAAATAAACTAACAAATAAACAAACAAACAAATAAACAAATATTACACACAATAAAATGTATCATTTTAACCTGGACAAAGCCTACCTTCAATCTTTAGCTCTAGTCCTTGATCCAGCTGGACCTGTGATGCCAGGGGATACTCCAAGTTGTGGATCTGTTCCTTCAGGAAGAACGTCCTCCTTCTAGAGGCAGCTACGGATGTGGTGGGACAAATGGGCAATCAGCTACTATCCCACAGCATCTCTTCTTCAGCTTCAGGACATGTATAACTGACTATCATCACTATTCAGATGGCATCTTAAGAATACAGCAAAGGCTCTCCTACAGGTTCCAATCATCTAATTTTGGAGGAACGGAGTATGTGTGGGGAACAGACAGAGTCTCCTTAGTATGTTAGTAGACACTTCCTACACAGTCTGGTTAATTTGGCATCCAAGTAATCTTAATAAAGTAAAGCAAATTGAAATTTTATTATCCCAGGGATGTTTAAATAGATTTGATGTAATTAAGTTTATGTTATATTTGATAAAGTCTGCTATGGTAAACCATCCTGAAAGGCAATACTGACATTTTTAAAACTAAGTAAAAAAAAATGCAATTGGATAAATAGAAAGATACAACTGATATGTATGGAAGGCTATCTTCAATCTTTTCCATTTCATTCAATTTGGAAACACAGGCATGTTCTGTTTTCCAGCGCTGGGGTTATACCAAAGTCAAAGTGGCTTTTGCAGAAAGAAAGAAAAATCAACTTGATTTAGGACTGGAAAAACATGCCAACTTAGGAAATGAATTAGATGTACTGTAATTCTAGGAAGTCATATGTGGACTTATGAATTGTCCATACAGCCAGAGTATGGACTGTAAAAACATTAGCAGGTGTTTCTACTGATAACCTAGCAAGGTATGTTTTCCTTTTCCATCTAAAACTATCCTAGGCAGTTATTAATTTTAATTTATTTATTACTAAGATTTTTTATGCCATTGCATTCCAGGCTGGCTCTGAACAGCATAGCTATTCACTCTAGCCAATTAGTTATCTTTCTTTAAAACCTTTAAACTCCCTTTTGATTGCCAATGTGTATATTTCCACCATGTTTATATTCTACAATGGTACTTCTACTTACGAACTTAATTTGTTCCATGACCAGGTTCTTAAGTAGAAAATTTGTAAGAAGAAGCAATTTTTCCCATAGGAATCAATGTAAAAGCAAATAATGTGTGCGATTGGGAAAACCACAGGGAGGGTGGAGGCTCTGTTTCCTCCCAGGAGATTCCTAGAGAGGTCCTGCAGAGGCTTCTCCCTGCCTTTTCTGGACCTGTTTCCTTCCAGGAGATTCCTAGAGAGGCCCCACGGAGGCCCCTGCCTTTTCCGGTTACAGTTTCGGAGGCTCGGGTTTGTAAGTGGAAAATGGTTCTTGAGAAGAGGCAAAAATAAAAGTTCGTAAGTAGAGGCATTTTTAGGTAGAGGTACCACTGTATCTCAAGTTGCATTCTTTTGGCTTCAAATGTTGTGGTTCTCCTTGTTAGAAAGAAAACATGGAAAGTTTGCCCAGGAATTAAAAACCAGTTGAAGCAAAAATGAATGGCACTCTCATAGACATTTGCTTTATAATGTCATCCTCACTAATTAGTCTGAAGGTGTAATTTGCCATTAACGTTTTCCCTGATTGACTTACCAATAAAATTGATAAAGCTTTCATTCTTTGTTCAGAGCCCTGGAAATCAAACCAGATAAAAGTGCATGCTAGAAATCTCTACGCTGCAGCCAATTAAAACGCAATAAAGTATTTGGAAATTTCCATGCACTGGTTGTCACCACCTGAGATTACAGCTTTGGGAAATCTGAATTAGGTCAGCGTAAAGCTTACTGCCATTTTTATAACATTGATTACTTACTTGGTTTGCCTTAAATTACATACTTGCAAACGTGTTTCTGTGGATCCTACAAGATCAATAATCTGTAATGTTGTTATATGAGATCTTCCCATTTTCCCAGGTAGATTCCAAAGATGGTAGAAATACAAATTGCATTCACCTACTCCTGCATGCTCTGTTGTAGTATACAGTGATCCCTCGAGTATCGCGAGGGTTCCGTTCCAAGACCCCTCGCGATAATCGATTTTTCGCGATGTAGGGTTGCGGAAGTAAAAACACCATCTGCGCATGCGCACCCTTTTTTTCATGGCCGCACATGCGCAGATGGTGGAGTTTGCGTGGGCGGCGGGCGGCACCCAGGGAAGGTTCCTTCGGCCGCCCAGCAGCTGATCTGCTCCGCAGCGCGGCAGCAGCGAGGAGCCGAAGATTGGGGTTTCCCCGTTGCCCAGGCAAAGGGGAAACCCCATCTTCGGCTCCTCGCTGCTGCCGCGCTGCGGAGCAGATCAGCTGCTGGGTGGCCGAAGGAACCTTCCCTGGGTCTTCCCGCCGCCCAGGCAAGGGGGAAACCCCAAGATCGCTTGCCGCTTGCCCATCACCCGCCCGCCCGCTTGCCGCTTGCTGCTTGCCCGTTCACCCGCCCGCCCGGCTGCTCGCTTGCCGCTTGCCCGTCACCCGCCCAGCCAGCTGCTCGCTTGCCGCTTGCCCGTTCACCTGCCCGCCCGCTCGCTTGCCGCTTGCCCGTCACCCGCCCACCCAGCCACTCGCTTGCCCGTTCACCCGCCCGCCCGGCTGCTCGCTTGCCGCTCGAGAGCAAGAGGGGGAGAGATAGAGAAAGAGAGAGAAGGAAAGAAAGAGATGAGAGAGGGAGGAAGAGAGTGTGAGAGAGGAAGAAGCAAGATAGAGAAAGAGAGAGAGAAAGAAAGATGAGCAAGGAAAGGAGTGACGTCATCGGGTGGAAAAATCACGATATAGCATTTCGCGAAGATTGAGATCGCAAAAATCGAGGGATCACTGTATTTCATTTTGCAGGTTTGTCCCAATCATTTCGGGTCAGGGACTTTTTGGCTCATACCATTGGCTGTGCCTGTTTCTCCTCCAGGGTTTTGCCTCTGCATTATTATCTAAAAGCTTTTCTCCTTGGCTGACCCTTCCCCATCCTTTAGTGCTGGCGCATGAGCCATGGCCCCTTTGTCCCAGTCCCTTTGCCGTGGCCTATTCACGGAAGTATGTCTTTGCCTTCTATCCCAGTCCTTTCACCGCGGCCCATTCGTGGAAGTACAGTTCGTGTCGGACATTTGGCGGCAGGGGACAGTTCACAGCCAATCGGTGCAGGAGCTTTGAACTTTTGGGCAAGGTATTTTGGGGAAAAGTGCTCTGCTTGTTAGGAGAACGAAAGTGACAGAGTGGAAGAGCCAGGGGGGGAGGTAAATGTGAAGGTGCAAGGAATAAGACAATTATGGTAGAATTGGGGTGGAAAGGGGGGTAAAGGGGTAAATGTAAAGGTACAGTGGTACCTCGAGATACGAGTTTAATTTGTTCCGGACCTGGGCTCTTAAGTCGAGCAGCTCTTATCTCGAACGACTTTTCCCCATAGGAATTAATGTAAATAATTTTAATTGGTTCCAGCCCTCAAAAAACTCACAAAGTTAGTCTAAATTATGCAGAAAGACATGTTTTTAATGAAGAAATGTACATGTACATATAAATGAATAATGAAGTTTCTTTCACTTAACTTGTAAACTTTCTTAAACTTTTAAATTTACATATGTTCAACTTCTCTGCCACCCAATCCTGTAGGACAGAGGTCCCCAACCCTTTTTGCACCAGGGACCGGCTTTAAGCGATCAAGAGAGGAATGGGTGAATGAATGGACGGAGGGTGGGAAGGAAGGAAGGAAAGAGGGAAGGGACAGGAACAGAGGAAGGAAGCAAGGAAACTTATGAAAGGGGAGAGTAAGAGAGGAATGAGTGAAGGGAGGGAGGGAGGGAAGAAGGTGGGAAGGAGAAAGAAAAGAAGAAATAGAGGAAGGGAAGGTAAAAGAGAGAAAGAAAAAGAGAAAGAAAGAAAGAAAGAAAGGGGGAAGGGACAGGAACAGAGGAAGGAAGCAAGGAAACTTATGAAAGGGGAGAGTAAGAGAGGAATGAGTGAAGGGAGGGAGGGAGGGAAGAAGGTGGGAAGGAGAAAGAAAAGAAGAAATAGGGAAGGGAAGGTAAAAGAGAGAAAGAAAAAGAGCAAGAAAGAAAGCTGCAAGCACCCCCCCGAGCCCCCCAGGCCGGCTGCAACCTTTTAAAACATGCGCGCCGCTTCGCAGCTGTCTCCTGAAGCCGAACGCGGAAGTTAGCGTTTGGCTTCAGGAGACAGCTCCTTGGCGCTTGTATCTCGAATTTGGGCTTGTAAGTAGAACAAAAATATCTCTCCCCTCCCAGCTCTTATCTCGAGTTGCTCTTAAGTAGAGCAGCTCTTATGTCGGGGTTCCACTGTATAAGGAATAAAATTGGGGGGTGAAATTGAAGTGGAAGTACAGTGTTCCCTCGATTTTTGTGGGGGATGCATTCCGAGACCGCCCGCGAAAGTCGAATTTCCGTGAAGTAGAGATGCAGAAGTAAATACACTATTTTTGGCTATGAACAGTATCACAAACCTTCCCTTAACACTTTAAAACCCTAAATTGCAATTTCCCATTCCCTTAGCAACCATTTAGATTATTACTCACCGTGTTTATTTATTAAAGTTTATTTTAAAAATATTTATTAAAGGCAGACGAAAGTTTGGTGATGACATATGACATCATCGGACGGGAAAAACCGTGGTATAGGGAAAAAATCTGCAAAGTATTTTTTTAATTAATATTTTTGAAAAACCGTGGTATAGACTTTTCGCGAAGTTCGAACCCGCAAAAATCAAGGGAACACTGTACAGAGGTAGAGGGGATAAATGTAAAGGTGCAAGGGATGAGAATTGGGGTGGGATTGAGGTGGAAGAGAAGAAGTGGAGTGGGTAAGTGTAAAGGTGCAAGTAATATGGGAATTGGGGGTGGGTGGAAATGGGGTGGAAGACCAGAGGTGGAGTGGGGTAAATGTGGACTGTTTCCTTTCAAGAATCTAATGGACCGGGAATTGTTGCCAGGTGAGACCTTTCTAGGGACAAGAGATCTAAAAGTTTCTGAGAGTGAACTGCACATTTTAGGAGGCCGATCACTGGAACTTGATATCAGGTTCAATGACACCATTGTTATTGTTTGTTCGACACGTGAGGGTACCTGGCCAACTTCCTGTACTCTTGGAAGCTAAACAGAGTTAGGTCTGATTGATGCTTGGATGAGACATTACCGGGGAATACCAGAGCAAGAGACAGTAGACTAGGAAATTTACACAAGAATCAAAATAAGATAATGACCAACCACTTCTGCGCTGATGCCAAAACAAAGGCATGGAGTCAAGCTTAATATTCCACAAAGAACAGCAGGAAGCTAGTGAGGCAGACAGAAAAGATTTGTGGAACAAAAAAAAAGCAGTACTATGAATTAAATTAACTATCAGACTGTCATACAGATTACAAAATTCACAACAGAATGTGAGGCCTGCAGCCTTAAATTTTCTCCCCTGCCTCCCTTTGATCCTTTTCCTGACCCATCTCTTGAAGAATGGGAGGGCTCAGGAGCCCTTAAGTAATAACTCCTAAAGAAACACATTCAGGCTGTTAAGAGTCGAAATTCAGTATTTTGAGTTTTCCTGACTGACTAGCAGGATATTTCACTTTAAAATATTGATCAGAAAGCGAAATAGTGTAATCTTTTAAAAATTAAAATTGCAAAAGGAAGGAAGTGTATGTCTCGCAAGAGATGGTTTAAAATAATCCGAAGCAAAAAGCAATATGCATTTAAATTGCAGGGATGTCTCCTTCGGGCAGCGTAAGAAGATAAATCCACAAATTCTATCAGATCAATATCAACACAGTGCAAGGCAGACAGAGAAAATGGAAGGAAAAGTAGCAGGACAAGATAGAGGTTTTAAGAAGCTACATTATACAAATGAATCTGTTTTTGTTTCAGTACAAAAAGTAAAAAAGAGTGCTACAAATCCTGTGAAGGATACTTATAATGAAATCTAACCCTCAGGCTGAATTGGATGCCATTGACTCCTGGCAACTGTATGAACAAATGCTTGCCATCTGAATTTATAGCCCCTTCTTCGACATGTCAACCATTCCATACATGTTCTATTTATCTGAATGGACTGTTCCCATGTGAACATGTATAAAATTGTGACTTTAATGCAGTAGATGAGAAATAGAACTGAGAGAACATTTTTCTATTGCTTATAATGGAGAGCCAATATTATTTATTTGTTTGTTTGTTTGTTTGTTTGTCTGTCTGTCTGTCTGTCTGTCTGTCTGTCTGTCTGTCTGTCTGTCTATCTATCTATCTATCTATCTATCTATCTATCTATCTATCTATCTATTTAGTCCAATACACAATGAGGGTTTTAGTGGGTATATATATGATGAAGGTTATAGAGGATATACTCATAGTAAAATATATCTAAGAAAGAATAGAAAAGAAGGTATAGTAACAGAACGTATCAATGAAAGAATAGAAGAAGAGATATAGGAATAGAAGAAAGGTATAGGAGATATAGGAGAGCAATAGGACAGGGGACGGAAGGCACTCTAGTGCACTTGTACTCGCCCCTTACTGACCTCTTAGGAATCTGGATAGGTCAACCGTAGATAATCTAAGGGTAAAGTGTTGGGGGTTTGGGGATGACACTATGGAGTCCGATAATGAGTTCCACACTTCGATGACTCGGTTACTGAAGTCATATTTTTTACAGTCAAGTTTGGAGCGGTTAATATTAAGTTTAAATCTGTTGTGTGCTCTTGTGTTGTTGTGGTTGAAGCTGAAGTAGTTGCCGACAGGCAGGACGTTGCAGCATATGATCTTGTGGGCAATACTTAGATCTCGTTTAAGGCGTCTTAGTTCTAGGCTTTCTAGGCCCAGGATTGAAAGTCTAGTCTCATAGGGTATTCTGATTAGAGACACCACAGCAAAACAAAGATTTGCCAAAGGAAACCCAAACACCCATTGATGAAATCTCACAACAATTCTGGGTGGTGGTGGTTGTAATCTGGAGGAAGTTTCACTGCATTTCACACTGCATTCCTTTATCTCATCAAATACATTGTGCTTTAAGTAAAGGTCTTCATCCAGTTGAAAGACAACTACAGTATTTATTAGAGAGCTGAGCAATTTAGCAGAGCTGGGCTTGTAAACAAAACAAAACTCTACCCTTAATTGGGAAATTGATCTAAGAAAAGGGAGAATATAGGCAGCCAGGTTCTGCTTGATTCTTTATCTCCATGGTTTGGCTCTTTTATGACAGTCTATCATATGGCTGCTGGATCAGGACTTACACAGGTTGGCCATATTTATGTAGTTTGTTATTTGTTCGTTTGTTAGAAATTTATTTGTTGTCCATCTCATTTTAAAGCAATTCTAGGCAGCTTGTAATATTAAAAAAGCATTAAAATGATTAAATATAAATCTAGCCAATAAAATCCCAATACAAGCAGAATAAAATCGCCAAAAAGGCTTCTAGAGTTGTTAATCTAATCCTACGCAGCTTCTGCTCTGGCAAACTCACACTACTCACCAGAGCCTACAAAACGTTTGCCAGACCCATCCTTGAATACAGTTCATCTGTCTGTAACCCATACACATCTCGGACATCAACGCCCTCGAAAACGTCCAAAGATATTTCACCAGAAGAGCCCTTCAATCCTCCACTCGAAACAGAATACCCTACAAAAATAGATTAACAATCCTGGATCTAGAAAGCTTAGAACTACGACGCCTAAAACACGATCTAAGTATTGCCCACAAGATCATATGCTGCAACGTTCTACCTGTCAATGACTACTTCAGCTTCAATCACAACAACACAAGAGCACGCAACAGATTCAAACTTAATATTAACCGCTCCAAACTTGACTGTAAAAAATATGACTTCAGCAACCGAGTTGTCGAAGCGTGGAACTCATTACCTGACTCAGTAGTGTCAACCCCTAACCCCCAACATTTTTCCCTTAGACTATCCACGATTGACCTCTCCAGGTTCCTTAAAGGTCAGTAAGGGGTGTGCATAAGTGCACCAGTGTGCCTTCCGTCCCCTGTCCAATTGTCTCTCCTTATCTCATTTATCTTTTCTTCCTTTCAAATTTGTTCACCTATACTTTTATATCTTTTCTTCTATTCGTTTCTTTAGTTATATTACTACATATCCATCCTCTTCAATGTGTATTATGTATTGGACTAAATAAATAAATAAAATAAAATCATTACCGCAAGATGGAAAAGGGGGCCTTTGGATGCACAGGTGAGGGCATGGGGATAGCCCTTACTTAATTAGCCATCTCCAGTGTGACGCTCCTCAGTTGGGACTCCAGTCATCTGACAAAGCTATGTCTTAAGACTCTTGCAAGAAAGTCAGAAGGGTGGGAGCTAATCGTAACTCAGAGGGTAAGATGTTCCAAAGGAAGGAGGCCAAGTCTACTAGCCATAGGCTTCCCTAAGCAGGAACCCTGCAGTTTGAACTACGTGGGGATAAGCAGATCAGTGAAAATTACACGAGTCTCAGTTCAAAACCTACAGAAAAAATTGTGCTGTCTTATTTTGTGCCAGAGGGGGAAAAGTTAGTATTATTTCATATATCTGAGTTGGCCAAGAATCTTGAAATCAAATATTTCAAGGACTACTGGGAAAGAGCTACCTATGACTGATTATAGAGTAGAACCTCTGATCATGATCATAATTCCTTCCATAACTTTGGTCGCAAACTGATTTGGTCATGACACGAACATAATTTGGGAAATTTGGCGTTTACAGAAAAAAAAATGGCGTGGAAATTGGCCGTTTAAAAAATCTGAACTTTTTAGGTCAGAACCCAATTTTGTCATGATCAGAAGCATCTGTGACCAGAGGTTCTACTCCATTCTAAACAAGTAGTCCATTTCAACTGAATTTCACATTTTTTAAAGAGGAAAACACACTTTGTTCCTATTAACCTTTGTTCCACTAGACATTTCTTGGGATCAAGAACTAATAATTCTGTAATGGTACAGAACCAGATTCTGTAATGGTACAATGTACATTACAGAACATCAAGGTACAGAAAGTACAGTGGTATAGAAAGTAGAATTTTTAGCAGATGATAGCACTGTTCTTTCTCTAAAGATATTTCCCCTTTTGCTATACCAATGGACTTGTTTCTATAAAGGCAAATTTGCTTGCAAAGTTCAGACAAAATGGTTGATTCACTTATTATGCACCATGAAAAGTGCCGACTTTTAGCAACTACACAGTTAGATTTTCTCCAGGAAATCTGTCCCCAACAGTTCACGCTTTGCTGCTATAATTAAGCTCAGCTATCCTGATGTTGGTTGTCCTCTTCTTCTCTTTCTACTCTTCTTTTCTAGCATGATAGAGACCTAAGTTCTCACATAATATATACAAAGTAGCCTGATCACTTATGCCTTGTATGAAAACTGTGAATTTGTTTGTTGGCTCTCCACACTATTCTTAGAGTCTTCTCCAATCTCCAAGTTTATCAGCATTAGTGTTAATATTTTATACGTCATTCTTATTTGTTAATCAGGAGATTGTAGTTTCCCCTGATCATAGTTTCCCTTGATGGTGAGTTATAAACAGGGAAATTTCAATCTGAAGATATTTCCACAAATTGTAGTTTATATCCGGACAATGATACCAAGTGACTAAATAATAAAGGAAATATTTTTTAACCTAACTGCTTAGACCATGACACAATGCAAGAATAAATCCAGGAGGAATCCATCATAGTGGCCTTAAATTAGCACCTTTTATTTTTATTTATTTATTTTTATTTATTTTTATTTGGTTTTTTTCAAATATAACTAAAAAGAGACATACCCAAAAACATACACATACACATACAACATTTGGGAAACAAAAGTTTCCCCACTTTTTTTTAAAATGTTTGATCAGAAAATTTTACTCCTTACAGATAATATTAATTCTTTAATTCTTTTATTTGGCGTGTTGCTTTGCTTGAATTTTTATTTATTTCTTTGCTGTTCTTTCCTTTAACCAGTCATAAAATTTTGCCCATGTTTTATAATATTCTGAATCTTCCTTTCCCTCTAATTTTTTTGATAACCTGTCCATCTCCACACAGTCCAATATTTTTTTAATTAGCACCTTTTAGATAGACCTTATCAGAATACAACATGATTTTGGCTGAGATTTTTTGAGTTTATAACAGGTACTATCTAGAACAGTGATGGCGAACCTATGACACGCGTGTCAGCACTGACACGCGTAGCCATTTTCAGTGACACGCGGCCGTTAAGTAAGTCAGGTGTCCATTTTTCCAGATGAAGAAATATCGTCGCTTCGCGTTCCCTTTCATTGGGTGAGCCGATTCTTTCCATTAGAACGAAACCTGTTCCTTCCAAAGAGCCCCTTTCTCTCTCTCTCTTTTTCCTTCCTTCTTCCCTCCCTTCCTCCTTTTGCCTCCTCCTTCCCTCCCGTCTTTTCCCTTCTTTTGAAGTTTGCTCTTTGCTTGCTTTTTCTGTCAAACCTTTGCAAGGATATCTGTCCCAGGCTTCTGGAAATAACCTGCAATTCACGTGAGAATTTGCTGTTTCAGTGAGTCTTTGGGGCAAGGGCGCCCTGCCCTCTCCTGCAGGAGTTTTTTTTTAAAAGAGTCCGGGGACTATTCTGCAAAGTGAAAGTAAGACTCGGCGAAGCTTGTTTGTTGACTTGAGGTCAAAGCTTGAGAATCTAGAAAGGTGCCGCTTGGAGAATCAAGAGGGATTGCCACTATGAACAGGAAATTTGGAGTGCCTGGAATTGGTTACCAGACACTTTTAGCACAAAATTATGTTTTTTTTCTCAAGGTGACACACCACCCGAGTTATGCTGGGTTTTTTGCCGAATTTTGACACACCAAGCTCAAAAGGTTGCCCATCACTGATCTAGAAGAAAGCTATACTACAGTATATTTAAAAAAGGAATGGTGGGATACTTGTAAGTTTTAGGTCCTGTTAAAAATATTTCAAGGTATCATCTTTGCATCTTGGACAAAAATAATACCCAATTTCAGGCCCTTAATGCTAAGCTTGATCTTACTACCAGTAGCAGAAAGATTTCTTTTCTAAAATAATGATCCCAAGAAGTCAGGAGAGACATTCTATAATAAATTTAGAGATGCCAATGCTGCTTCCATTATTCTGGCAATCCTGCTAGACAAGCTAATCATTTCATTCAGTTCCTCACGTTGCAATATAACACATTTTATCATCTGCCAACAATACCATTCTATATAGGGCAAATAAAATAGACCATAAAAGTCTAAGGTCTAAGACTATAAAACGCTGGTTTCATGCTCCAGGTGAAATGGGGAAAAAACAAACACTGTTTGTTTGATGGTTACCGTGGTTCACATTATATTTTTCTCACTGCTGTGATATAACATAAAGTACCCGGAAGAAAGAATGCTACTGTTGTGGTTCACTTGCATCCTGCACAAATGATCATGGACTCAGAGGATGCAGGGACTATGGAGGCATGGTACAGGCGTCCTGTGTTACTGGAACCTGAGATTGACAATAAAGAAGATGTGGGGTCAGAACAACAACTAGGGCCTTCTGCACTTCCTGGGATGAGTGACTCAGCACTTCCTGTAAGGAATGACTTTGCACTTCCTCTGATGAGTGACTCAGGAGAAGAGGAGGAACCTCTGCTTGATGCTAGAGTACATAGGGAAGCGAGCAGGCATGACTGGCTCTGTAGGAGGAGGTTTACTCATGAGTAGTACTGCTGTCCAATGGGCCATGCCCTCAGGTATGTAACAGTGAGTTGAGCCATGCCTCATTGCAGAGAACAACATGTTTAATTCTAGCAGCTAGTTTCATGTTATATACTTCGGCTTGTCTTTTCAAACAACACATTCTTAGCTTCTTGAAGACCTTCAGAATCCTGGACATATCTGCTTCTGAATATTACTTCCAGCTGGATAATTATTCTCATGCTTATCTCCTACTGGGACTTGTAGCCACCTGATATGACTCCTTAATCATGGCGGCGAAGCCGTTTGAAAGACTTTAGTTTCATTTTGAACAAACCTGAACTGCAAATAATTATTGTAAATAGTAAATCCTTTATTATTTAAAACTGGTGGTGTGCATCTGTTTTCTGGGGGGGCTCAGTGCTAAAACAGAACAGCTACATTCCTCTTAGCAAATCTGATCAAGATTAATAGGAGGAAAGGAATCAGGTCTGAGGCACAAGGTATTTTTCATCATTAATTACCTCCAGATGATTCTAGATTCTACAGCACTTTAAATATGCAGTTGCCAATATGCAGTAGAACTCTCTTGGCCCAAATTAAATCACCTACAGTGGAATTTCCAGTCTTGAAAAAGCACAGATACTACCTCCTTGTTCCCAGTTTCCATCACTGAAGTACGTAGGCAAAAGGAAGGGGAGTCACATGACTGCTGGGACTTGTAGCCAACTTATATGACTCCTTAATCATTGCGGCGAAGCTGTTTGAAAGACTTTAGTTTCATTTTGAAAAAACGTGAACTGCAAATAATTCTTGTAAATAGTAAATCCTTTATTATTTAAAACTGCCACCATGTCAATTGCAGCGGAAGCGGAATAACAACGCGAACACAGAGCTGGATTTAAACTGGGTCATTTTTATTAATTAAATAAAATTTATTTAAACTAACATGGATCTGCAGAGGTCAACCACAAACATCTGGGGCAGAAATGACGTAGTAAAAACTTCCTGGGCAACTCAGGGCGTAGCTCCATGCTAATCCAGGTGAAGGGGACCACGCCCTCACCTGAACCCCAGCCATGCAAGGCATGTGGGAGGTCTCACTGTCCAATCCCTGAAAGGGAATTGAAATGGGCGAGACCCAGATGCAACCTCTCCCCAATTGCTCAGGCTGGTTAAAAAGCCACTGCCAATCATCCCCAAGGATGTCCAATGGAGAACACACAGTTGCTAACACCTCCTGATTTCCGCCCCTAACTTGCCAACCCAATGACCAAAGGAAAGCCAATTAGAACTAATTGGGGAACAAAACACCCCCTAACCATCCATCCCACACCACAGTGTGGAATAGGTGAAAAACAGTCACAGGAAATGCCGAGACCGCCAAAAATTCCTATTCGGCCCCCTAAGGGCGACCCCTGTAGCACACTGAAAGATAGGGAGGGTGGGAGGGTGTTCGCCTGCTCGTTGCTGGGGTGAGAAGGAAGCCCCAAGCCTGCACAGCCCTTTATAAGGGCTGGCAGGCCACGCCCCAGCAACGTCATCGGCTGGCGCCCATGACAGGCATGGCCGGGATCTCGCAAATCTCGTGAGATCCCGGCCATTACAAGATGGCGGCTATGCCAGGAGCCGTGTTTCCCCGGTCCTGCTGCAAATCCGGCCGGGGATAAGTCACTGACAGAGCATTGTGGGGCTCCGTGGCTCTCCTTGTACCACACTCCTTGTTCCATTTCATTGAGATTAAACTTGAAGCAGAAAAGTCTGGTGTTGCTGCTTTTGCTGACAGATGCAACAGCTGGCTAAGATATAGACAGCAGAGGAGGAGGAGGAGGAGCTGGAGGCTCCTCCCTCATTTATGCCTTCTTGCTGTCTTCCTCCCAGGCTATTCCTATTGGAGCCCTGTGCAACCTGACTGTTGAAGAGCCTTCACTATTTGTACAGACCTACTGTCAATAACCTATAGTGCAACTCAACCATCTGGGTGGAGTTCCATTTTCGCTACCCCACTGTGTGCAGCAACCCACTCCTGCCTCAGGTGCTTTGGAGAATAGCTTCACTCCCTCTTCTTTGTGGCAGCTCCTGAAATATTGGAACACTGCTATCATGTCTCCCCAGTCTTTCTTTTCTGTGTTAGCAAAAACGTCAGAAGAGAAGGATTTAGGGGTAGTGATTTCTGACAGTCTCAAAATGGGTGAACAGTGCGGTCAGGCGGTAGGAAAAGCAAGTAGAATGCTTGGCTGCGTAGCTAGAGGCATAACAAGCAGGAAGAGGGAGATTATGATCCCACTGTATAGAGTGCTGGTGAGACCACATTTGGAATACTGTGTTCAGTTCTGGAGACCTCACTTACAAAATGATATTGATAAAATTGAACAGGTCCAAAGACGGGCTACAAGAATGATGGAAGATCTTATCAGGAAAGACTTAATGAACTCGATCTGTATAGTCTGGAGGACAGAAGGAAAAGGGGGGACATGATCGAAACATTTAAATATGTTAAATATGTTAAATAAGGTTCAGGAGGGAAGTGTTTTTAATAGGAAAGTGAACACAAGAACAAAGAACAAACACAATCTGAAGTTAGTTAGAGGAAATATTTATTTATTTATTTATTTATTTATTAGATTTGTATGCCGCCTCTCTCCGAGAACTCTGAGACGATCAAAAGCAACATGAGAAAATATTATTTTACTGAAAGAGTAGTAGATCCTTGGAACAAACTTCCAGCAGATGTGATTGGTAAATCCACAGTAACTGAATTTAAACATGCTTGGGATAAACATATATTCATCCTAAGATAAAATACACAAAATAGTATAAGGGCAGACTAGATGGACCAATCTTCTATGTTTCTATGTTTCTATTAAACTGGACATACTGAGTTCCTGCAACCGTTCTTCATATATTTTAACCTCCAGCCCCATAATAATCTTTGTTGGTCTTCTCTGCACTCTTTCTAGAATCTCAACATCCTTTTTACATCGTGGTGACCAAAACTGAATGCAGTAGGGGCTTGTAGTCCAAAACAACTAGAGGGACATCTAC
This sequence comes from Erythrolamprus reginae, assembly GCF_031021105.1. Classification (NCBI taxonomy): domain Eukaryota; kingdom Metazoa; phylum Chordata; class Lepidosauria; order Squamata; family Dipsadidae; genus Erythrolamprus; species Erythrolamprus reginae. The sequence continues at coordinate 93,358,338 of NC_091950.1, read as the reverse complement.
ATGCACTTTAACCCTTGTATGCTGTTCGAAAAAAGTTCCTAATGTTATGTTCCCGGGTCACCCTGACCCGGACCGAAAACTCTTCATTTGCAGTGCTTATGTTTGGTCTTTTTGAAAGCTTTTTTCACCTGGAAACATGTTTGAACATTTCTGCACACAATGGAATGAAAATTGAACTGAAAAAATTAATCCTTATTGGTTTGTTTTGCACATAAATGTGCCTCCCCCCCCGTTTTTGTGAAAGTTTTTTCAATTTATGGATAGTTTTGCTTGCAAAATCCATTCTATTTTACTAAAGTTGGTGTGGGATTGGTAGCTTGAACATTTCTGCACACAATGATATGAAAATTGAACTGAGAAAATTAACCCTTATTGGTTTATTTTGCACATAAATGTGCCTCCCCCCCGTTTCTGTGACATAGTCTTCACTTTATGGATAGTTTTGCTAGCAGAATACATTCAATTTTGCTAAAGTTGGTGTTGGATTTGTAGCTTGAACATTTCGGAACATAATGATATGAAAATTGAAGTGGAAAAATTGATGCATATTGGTTTATTTTGCATATAAAGTTATTTCAATTTATATAAAAATTATGCTGTTAATTTCAAACTTACATACTTTTTTTTAGTAAAATGGATTTCTTTCATAAAATTAGTTATCTGGCTACAATGTGGTTGATTTTCAAAAGGATATTCCAAATATTTCTAGACAAATATGTATAAACAGTGACAATAATGGCACACAGCAAGGCCGGGGGGGGTGTCCCTTTTGTGGCAAAAATAAACCAATAAGAACCATTTTTTTCAGTTCATTTATATTTTTCTTATATTCAGAAATGTTCAATTTAGTATATCAAACCTTTTGGGGGAAAATTTCTTAGGGATTTGTAGCCTTAAAAAATAGAAATTGACACGAAATTCAGAAAGGATGGGGGGAGGGGCTTTTTGATCAAAATAAAAATATAAGTCTCAATTTTTCCAGTTCAATTTTCATATCATTATGTTCATAAATGTTCAAACTAGTTTTCCAGTTGAAAAAGTTTTCAAAAAGATCAAATTCAAGTACCTAAAAAAAATATTTTTGGTCCGGTCATATACGAACAGAAACAGATTCGAAGTTATGAATTTTTTTGCCCAGAAAACAATTAGCCACCACCCCAAAAATATTTTTTGATGATCAGCATTGTTAAATTGAGTAAATGAATGCCTAAGATTTTAAAGAATATTTTGGATTTGGAGCATAAAAAAATAAAAAGTGAAAATGATTGCAAGCAGCCGAGGGGGGGGGGAGGCCTTATTTCTGATGTTAAAAAACCAGTAAGAATCATTTTTTTCAGTTCCTTTATATTTTTCTTATATTCAGAAATGTTCAAGGTACCATTCCCACACCAACTCCAGTAAAATAGACTGCATTTTGCAAGCAAAACTATCCATAAATTGAAAAAAACTTTCACAAAAACGGGGGGGGGAGGCACATTTATGGGCAAAATAAACCAATAAGGATTAATTTTTTCAGTTCAATTTTCATTCCATTGTGTGAAGAAATGTTCAGACTACTTTCCAAGTGAAAAAAGCTTTCAAAAAGACCAAACATAAGCACTGCAAATGAAGAGTTTTCGGTCCGGGTCAGGGTGACCCGGGAACATAACATTAGGAACTTTTTTTTTTTCAGCAAGAAAGAAACCTCCCACCCCCCCAAAAAAATTCTCATAGAGAGAACCCCTGAAATGATGAAAAGTCATGAAATTTCAAGTTTCAGATATGCAGGGAAAATTTTTTACAGGGTCTCAAACCTTGATTTCGGGTCTCACAGACCCGAACAGAACTTAAATGTACCCACATCTAAGTGGAAGTGGCTTTTCTTTCTAGTGATCTACTATATGGGTTGGACCTGAATAATAAAACCATCCAGGCAGTCATTCCCAGGGAAGCTAATATTTCAGTCTTCGGAAAAGGTCATAAAATCTTAAGGACACCATGCTCAATCTTCAATAAATAACTTCTTGGCTGTGGCCATTCTGGTTATCTTTATCCTAAATTGTATTAAATCCATTTGCCGTAGGTGATGCTCACTATGTCTGGTGCCTTGCGTAAGAGAAATAACTCTTTCAAGGTGGCTGGGAAAGATTAGGGAGTATTTATTTAAAGCTAAATTGTAGACAACTATGAAGTGTAACTTTTCTGTTTAAATTTCCCTTCAAGCTGACAATGCCATGTTTCCACATTTTTTTTTCCTGTGTAGCATTGATCTATAAATGTTCTATTTCCTTAGGTACTGTAGTAATTAATAAATCCATGTACAAGCTTACACATTCTTACAACCTTTGCAGTTTTATGTATTTGTTCCTTTGCTGTGAAATAGCTCTGTGGAATTTTAAATCATTCCTCTTATTCCATTAGACAGGTAAAATTAGGGTAATGCAATTAACTCTTTTCTTCACCCTGGGTTTCAAAACAAATGCATTTCTCCCCATTTTGCAAACAAACACATTGAAAATAAAATGTCTTGCCACAAGTCCCAGAGGAATTCATTAACAGGGCTGATACATTACAGAACCAAGCAGTCTGCCTAACATGCTTCATCAGCCCAGTGTAATATTATTCCCAAATCAACTGAAATACTTATTTCTGGTGTTATTTGTTGAATACTGCAAAGCTGCCTCAGCTAAGGACTGCAACAATAATAGAAATAATAAAAGAAACCAAACTATTAAAGCATAGACACACATGAGAATAATTTATTGAAGTAAACATTTCACTTGTAAATAAGAAGCTTTGTTCAAATTGAGAATTCCCTCTTGACAAGAAACTATATTTTATTTTGTCCATTTTCAATTATAACGTATCTGTCTTCTCACTTTTGAACCTTATAAAGTGCTATGCACATTGTATGGGTTCATCATGATAAAAGATGGTATTTAATTACATATTGATGCATTCCTAGGTGAAGTGGAATAGAGAGGTGCACCAAGCAGAGGACAGATAGACTTATAGTTTTTGGCTTGTTTGTTTTTTAAACTCTTATATTTTGCTGGACCATATTGTCAACCTTACAAATTGAACAGTATGATTTTGCAGAGAGAGAAATTAAAGAGAGAAATTAACCTATCATCTATGCGCTCTGGTTATGTTATTTTAATGATGTTGAATGGCAAAACTTTCCGTTCTTCAGTTTCACTCAACTGATGATTTCCATTCACTGAATTTTTCAGCCTAAGAGTAACAGTGAATTGTACTAAAGATGTGATCCATCTAACAAAGCAGGTGATTTTCTCTGAA